>NW_004527273.1:3656-4551 GCF_000260255.1 Octodon degus
CCTTATTGCTTGTATTTGAATTTTTTCTTTCCTCTTTTTGATGAGGTTACCTAGGGGCTTATCGGTTTTATTTAATCTTTCAAAGAACCAGATTTTTATGTTTTTCATTCTTTGAATTGTTTTCTTTTTCTCAATTGAATTAATTTCTGCTCTAATCTTTATTATTTCTTCCCCTCTTTGGGTTCCACGTTTGGTTTGCTCTTCCTTTTCTAGCTGCAAGAGGTGTGCTTTAGGGTATTTATTTGTTCCCTTTCTGTTTTCCTAATGTGTGAGTTCACAGCCATGAATTTCCCTCTGAGAACTGCTTTCATTGTATCCCATAAATTAGGATAAGTTGTCACTGAATTTTCATTGAATTTTAGATATTGTTGAATTTCATGTTTAATTTCATCTGTGACCCATTGGTTGCTGAGTAGGGTGTCACTTCATTTCCATGTATTTAAGGTTTTTTTCTGGTTTCTTTTGTCATTTACTTCCAGTTTCATTGCACTGTGGTCAGAAAATGTGCATGGGAGAATTTCTCTTTTCTTGCATATACTTAAGCATGACCTACGGACCAGTGTGTGGTCTATTTTAGACCACGTGCAGCTCAGAAAAATGTGTATTCAGCTGTATTTCGGTGGAACACTGTATATGCCCACCAAGTCCATTTGTTTCAAACTCTGGTTCAGTTCTGTTATTTCTTTGCTAAGTTTCTGTCTGCTTCACATATCTCTTTGGGATAAGGGGGTGTTAAGGTCTCCTGTTAAGATTGTGGTATTGAATATTAGACTTTTCATGTTCATTAAGATTTGCTTTATACCAGCGCCCACCCAGAACAAACGCAGAGGACACTAGCTCGGCTCAAATGCATGAATCAAGAGCGTCGATAGTAAATAAGCAGCAGCAGAAAGAT
>NW_004527274.1:0-1016 GCF_000260255.1 Octodon degus
AACCTGTTACAGACAGTTACCCCTTTAACTTTGGGTGTCGGGTATTTTGTCTCAGCAACAAGAGAAAAGTAACTAAGACAATTACTATATCAAAATTGCTGCCACCATCTAGTTAGATTAAATCTACTCTTCAACTATTTTTGTAAGGGATCAATTCATGGCACACGTATCTCTCTTTGTCCTGCCGTATTCTTTTCTATTTGGGTCCATTTAAATGGCTTTGTATAATTCAGAAAGGAAATCAAAAATGAAAGCTGCCAGGATTAGTTTGTCACAGATCCATTTTCTTATATTCAGAACAATCACTAATGCATCCACTCCTGAGCTCTGATGTTGTCATAATGGACTTCAGTCGATATGGCTTTTGATGGTAAAACGCACCCTCTGTGACCTCTGCCCAGTGTCTCCTGTCATCCTGTCTGCGCCAGGGACAGTAAATGGTTGTGATAAGCTACTTTATGTTATGACACACGTTCTTTAATCTGAAATGTGTTTGCAGTCCTGCAAATCCTACTGCAGAATGGAAGTCACTTTCTCTCATTGATCAGGGGCAGCCCTCTCCTGACAGCTGTGGGGCAGGGGCAGGGGGTGGGTGTGCGGGCCTTCCAGGTAGCACCTGTGAGCTTCTCAGGGGACAGGGAACCCTGCAGTTTGGACACAAGGAGGGAGCCCACAACGCCACAGGGAGGCGGGGGAGGTTTCCCAGGCACCTCTGGGCTTCTGGGTGGAAGGACAGAAGATGGGTGGAGGCTGGGTAGGCTGGTACTTCACAGTACATGAGCTCCATGGCTCTATAGGCCCAGGTTCAAATCCCAGCCCTACAAGTAGAAAGCATCATATTCCTATTGCCCAGCACCTTACAGGACCAGGGCACTGGCCCAGCTGTGTCACGGACTCTCTGCCTGAGGGCTCTATGGTGGTGAGTGATCAGCAAAGGGCTCAATGGCTGAGATTCATGGTGAATCAGCTGTAGCTCCCCTAGCTCACCACCACTCGCTTCACTCTGATACCAAGTC
>NW_004527274.1:2656-4295 GCF_000260255.1 Octodon degus
GTACACCCAACCTGAGGCTGAAGTTCGTGTCCGTGACCCGGATCTCTCACGCCGCATGGCAGCTTCAGTCCCTTTGCTTTCTCTGCGCTCACAGAGACGTTGCGTCTGCCTCTGTCACCCTAATTTGCACCACTTGTCCTCTCTTACCACGGACCTTCCACGCCGTCCTGTACTTTGTCCAGCCTGAGCTTGTGTTACAGATACTGAACTTCGGGCAGGTCACGCAAGCTCTCCAAATCCTCCCCTGCAGAGCAGAGAAAACAGCAGCTCACGCCACAGGGCAAAGCTGGGACAAAGTGAGCTCCTACATGCATGTTCCTGAAGACACTCCTGTATGTCCAAGCAGGACCCTGCGCTGGGGGTCAGCACAGCCCCATGCTGGGGGTCAGAGCATGCCCCGCACTGGGGTCAGACCATGGCCCTGCGCTGGGGGTCACCACCACACATCCTTGACCACTTCAGCCCAGTGCGGGGAGGAGGGAAACCCCCCTGAGAACACCTACGTAGATTGGACTCATGGTGACTCTCTTGTTTTTAGCCTCCCAAGTGCTGGATTACAGGCGTGCACCACCACGCCCAGTCTCAATCGCTGTCATCTCAGCGCCCCCTGGGGTCGGGCAGCACAGCATGCCAGGGATCAAACCCTGGCCGCTGTGCTCTGCTGAGACAGGTGCTTTAGTCCACTGAGCCATCTGGCCAGCCCCCACTTGGCCTTTTGACTCTCTTTTTACCAAGTCAATCCTCACCCTTGCTGGCGTCCCTGCCCTGCCTGCTTCCTCCAAATGTCCCCTCAGTTCTTGTCATGTTGCTGAAATATGCCTCAGGGGCCGGGTTATTGACCAGCTCTACTGGGGACACGGTGCACCTCCTGTACCCATGGGCTCATGTATTTCATCATCCCAGAAAATTATTGGCCCTCGCTTCAACATGAACCTTCCACAGTTTTCTCCCTATTCTTTTTCTGGGATGCACCTAAACTAAAGTTAGAATCCCACACCCTGTTCTCCGCACCTTCTCATCCTCCTCTCTGCCCCGCCATGCTGAGTTGGAGGTTAAGGCCTTGAGACGGACCCTCCAGTTCAGCACTTCTGTCCCTCAGCTCTGTCCGTTGCTACGAAATTTTGCACTTCAACCATTATACTTTTCACTTCAAAACGTTCCATTAGTCTCTGCTCATGTAGGCCGTGGAGGGTCCTGGTTTCTCCATCCTTAACTGTCCTAGCACTGCCCTGCCTTGTCGTCTTTGTGGCCGCTCTGGTCTCCAGCTTCTTGGGAGAGGAGATTGGTGTCTGCTGCTCCTGCCTGCTCTTGCCCATCGTGAAGCGCTCCGACCCTGTGGAGCTTCTGAGGCCAGATCCCAGCCTCAAGTGCCTACGTGGAGAATCTTTCCACTCACTTCTTCCAGGAGTCTAAGGAAGTTGCTGCCCTCCCAGCCTGTTCGGCATCGCCGGCAGAACCAGGAGTCTCAGGGTTAACTATTCTCCTTACTGCTGACAGAACTCCCCCATCTGCAAGGAAGCCTCCTCACCTTCTATCTTGTTTTGTTGTTTCTTCTTTTTAAAGCCTCTTAAAGTTTTCCGTGCAAGCCCCGCAAGACAATAAAAATTATGTTTTATGCAAGAACCAATTGTCTTGTGGC
>NW_004527275.1:0-1763 GCF_000260255.1 Octodon degus
ATAGAGGAATTCAGATTGGAAATGAAAAAAGAAATCCCTGAATTAATAACATCTGCAGTAAAGAATCAAATGCAGAAACATGGAGGAAACCCAATGCACACCCAGAACAAGTGCAGAGCACACTAGCTTGGCTCAAATGTATGAATTAATAGTGTCAATAGTAAATAAGCAAAAAGTTATAGAGGAATTCAGAGAGGAATTCTTTTCTACTAGCTCAGCTGAAATGTATGAATTAATAGCATCGATAGTAAATAAGCAACAGCAGAAAGTTATAGAAGAACTAAGAGCAGAATACTTTCCTGAAATAAGAAAAGAATTCTCAGAACTCATGGCATCTGAAGTAAAGAACCAACTACAGAAACATAGGGAGGAAACCCAATCTGAAAAAAAAAACTGCAGTAAAAGAATTTATAACAGCTTCTAAAGAAGATATTGATAAAAAAATAGAAGAGATAAGAAAAATAATGGATTCCCTGAATGAGCAATACAGAAAAGAAATAGATCTCATGAAACAGAGCCAAAGAGATATAGAGGAAATTAAAATCTCAATCACAAGCTTGAAAAACTGCTTAAGTGAAAGTGAAGACAGAGTTTCAGATCTTGAAGACACTGGTGCAGCTAGTGAAAAGGTAAGAAAGAATCTCTTAAAAGAAAACTAGGATGCAGGAAAAAAGAATCCATCATCTGAAAGATGATGCAAAGATGAACAATGTGAGACTAATACACATCAATGAGAAAGAAGGAGTCAATACAAATGACATTTGAAATATATGAGCAGAAGTAATAGCAGAAAACCTCCCAAATATGAAGAAACAATCTGACATTCATGGAACCGAAGCATACAGAACGGCAAGTAACCTCAACCTGCTTAAAAACACACCGAGACATACAATAGTTGAGATCTCAGAAACTCAGCACAAGAATAATAAACTGAAAGCCACTAGAGAAAAGAAGCAGATCACATTCAAAGGAAAACCCATCAGAATGACGGCCGACTTCTCTTCACGAACCATGAAGGAAGAAGAGCATGGAGCAGAGTACTTCAAGTCCTCTATGAAAACAAATTCCAGCCCAGACTACTGTACCCTGCAAAACTCTCTTTCAAGTTTGATGGAGAAGTGAAATACTTTCATGACAAAGAACAGCTAAAGAAGTTCATGATGACAAAGCCAACCCTACACAGGCTCCTGAAAGACATTCTAGAGAGGGACCAAAACGATCAGAACTCCACAAATGAGATCAGAAGCAACCAACTAAATAGGGCAAGCAATTAAACACACGAGAAAAAGGAATAAAGGACAACAGGTAAATAACGTGTCAATCATAAGTCAATATATCTCAATTCTAACCATCAATGTAAGTGGACTCAATTCACCAATTAAGAGAAATAGACTGGCACAGTGGATTACAAAACAAAATCCAACAATATGCTGTATACAACAAACACATTTTACTCATAAAGACATTTATAGGCTGAAAGTCAAAGGATGGAACACAATACTACATGCCCCAGCACCTCAAAAAAAAAGCAGGGGTTGCAATCCTATTCTCAGACAGTCTCAACTTCAAACCAACAATGATCAAGTGAGATAAAGAATGTCACTATATACTGGTTAGGAGAAAAATTCAAGAGGAAGAGGTTACACTCATAAATATTTATGCACCAAACATGGGAACACCCAACTATACAAAGCAAATCTTAATGGACATGAAAAATCTAATATCCAATACCACAATTTTAACAGGAGACCTTAACACCCCCT
>NW_004527275.1:2578-3001 GCF_000260255.1 Octodon degus
TCGACAAGATATAACCACTCTCAATAGCCCAATAACAGCCAATGAAATACGAGATGTAATAAAAAAAAAAGTACCAACAAAGAAAAATCCAGGTCCAGATGGATTCACAGCTGAATTCTACAAGAAATTTACAGAAGATGTACTCCTTATACTCCTCGAATTCTTCCATGAAATTGAAAAGGAAGCAATCCTCCCAAAAATCAGTCCTGGAGGCAAGTATTATACTGATACGAAAACCAGGAAAAGATGCAACTAAGAAAGAGAACTACAGGCCAATCTCCATCATGAACATAGATGCCAAAATCCTCAATAAAATCGTAGCAAATAGAATACATCAAATCATCAAGAAGATCATACACCATGACCAGGTAGGATTCATCCCAGGGATGCAGGGATGGTTCTATGTTCGAAAATCTATAAATG
>NW_004527275.1:3290-4198 GCF_000260255.1 Octodon degus
CTAGAATTAATACAAATATTCAGTAGCATAGCAGATTATAAAGTCAATACCCAAAAGTCAATAGTATCCCTCTACACAGATAACAAACACACTGAGAAGGAAATTATAGAAACAATACCTTTTAAAATAGCACCAAGGAAATTTAAATACCTTGGTATTCATCTAACTAAAGAAATCAAAGATCTGTTCAAGGAAAATTACAGTACTCTTAAAAAAGAGATCGTAGAAGATTTCAGAAAATGGAAAGAGATTCCATGCTCTTGGATAGGAAGAACCAACATTGTGAAGATGGCCATACTCCCAAAATTGCTGTACAGATTTAATGTAATCCCTATCAAACTACCACCAACAAACCTCATAGACTTAGAGAAATAATTCCTCAATTTTATTTGGAACCAGAAAAGACATAGAATAGCAAAAGCAATCCTGGGCAATAAAAACAAGGCAGGAGGCATTAAAATTCCTGACTTGAAATTATACCACAAGGCTACTGTGATAAAATCAGCATGGTATTGGCAACAAAATAGACCTGAGGATCAGTGGAATAGATTAGAAGATGCAGAAGCCCCTTTGAACACATTCAGCCACCTTATCTTTGACAAAGGGGCCAAACATACCCACTGGAAGAAAAATAGCCTCTCTAACAAATGGTGCTGGAAAAATTGACTCGCTACATGCCAAAAGTTAAACTCGACCCAGGACTATCACCATGCCCTAAACTAAAGTCAAAATGGATTAAAGATCTAAACATTAAAGCAGAGAAACTAAATCTCCTGGAAGAGAAAGTAGGAGGAACTCTTGAAAACATAGGGGTAGGCAAAGAGTTCATGAACAAAAAGCAAGTCGCACAGGAAACACTTGAAAGAATTAACAACTGGGACCTGCTCTTACTGAGAAGTTTTTTCCAG
>NW_004527276.1:0-875 GCF_000260255.1 Octodon degus
AAAGAAGAAAAACAAATAGAAAGACATAACACAAGTAAAAGGGAAGCAGGATCTCGAGGACTAACTAATCAAGAGAGTGAAAGGAGAAGAGTTAGGAAACATGCAATGTTAAGCCATACAGTTATATGTAGAAGATGTGCACGGCAATGATCCTGAGAATCTCCAGAAGATTTTTTTAACCTAGAAGTTAATTGGAAAGATTTTCACCCTGACTAACTATATATACTGATATCTGTGAACTAAGCAACTGCACTGCAGATGGTAATCTGTACTAGTAGTTTCATGCTTGGAGTGCCTGTCATTCTGGTCTTCTGAAAATGGGCTGCTTGTCATGACATGCCAGTTGCTGCTATGAAGTCTCTCAGGTAGATGGTTGTTCAAAAAGAAGGGGGTGCTAAATGAAAGCAAGAGACAGGAAAAGGAATATTGTGGGACTGTCCTGATTCAAGGTTGTATATAGTGAGATTTTTGGACTTATGTGTAAACATGAGAAGTATAGAATTCTTTATGTCTATTTTTAAAATATATTCTAATTTTTAAATGTTTTTTATCATATTCTGTAGGGACTTAAAGTTCAACATATCAATACTTAATGAAAAATACCTATTCCATATTATGCCTAAGATGTTTGATATGCAGACAGATAGAGGTTAAGCTTAACAGCCTAAGTTGTTTGATAATAACAGTAAGCTTGTCTTCTGGATGGTTAACAACCTAAGTTTGCAGAACAAAATTAGAGAAAAAGGAGGGTTGCAAGGAAAGCCAACATTTTGGCCCTAGCCTTCTAAGGCCAATTAAGACTCAGGACATATGAGAACTTGTACTGTAACATCATGTAACTCGGTAGTGTCCCAAATTTTCTGATCAAGGAGATT
>NW_004527276.1:975-4546 GCF_000260255.1 Octodon degus
GATGGTTAACAACCTAAGTTTGCAGACCAAAATTAGATGAAAAGGAGGGCTGCAAGGAAAGCCAACATTTTGGCCCTAGCCTTTCAAGGTCAATTAAGGCTCAGGACATATGAGAACTTGTAGTGTAACATCATGTAACTTGGCAGTGTCCCAAATTTTGTGATGAAGGAGATTATGGGGCCAAAGATGAAAGTGATCGATGATGTAGAGTGTGCGTAAGGAGAGTCACATGGAGAGAAAACATTCTCTTAGGCTTTCACAGAAAGCACATTGGCCAAGCAATGGCTGTGACGGATACACATAGCTGACAGAAAAACAATCTGAGGTACAGGATCTCAGGATAAATCCTGAGGGGATTTCACTGACCTTATCAGACCCAAAAGCTACAACTCTTGTTGCTTAGGTCCTGCTTTACCTTGGTCTTAACCACCCAGCAGAAAAGTATAAAAACAAAATATAAGGAGTAAAGCCATGCTGTTATGTTGAGCTGTAGGGGACTCAGGTCAACAGTTTCTGACATTGCCAGTGAAGCGGAAGACCCAATAATATTATGGACTACTGAACTCTTAGATTATTTTGCCTAGTTAACACACCTATAATATTCAAATAACGGAACTTAACAAAAAAAAGGTAATACAGATGAATATCCATTTTGTATCTGTGTATTCAAAGTAGTTAAGATAGATATATAGTTACATTCTCTTAATGAATAGAGTGATTTGTTCTAATGGTGTTTGTAGATAGGATATCATGTCCGCATCTTGTATAGAAATTAACCACTGGGAAGAATGTATGCAATGTGTTAATTATTGAAACTGTCCTACCAATTTGATTTTAAATTGTCTCCTTGCTATTTGTTTATCAATAAAATTATGAAAAAAAATCCCCTCAGGATTTATTCTGAGACCCTGTACCTCAGACTGTAGATCCTTTGTCAGTGTCACCCTGTGGATGAGTCACGGCCATTGCTTGGCCAATTTGCTCTCTGTGAAAGCCTGAGAGAATGTGTTATCTCCATGACTCTCCTTAGGCACACTCTACATCATGAATTACTCTCCTCTTTGGCCCCATAATCTCCTTGATCACAAAATTTGGGACACAACTGAGTTACACGACGTTACAGTACAAGTTCTCATATGTCCTGAGTATTAATTGACCCTTAAAGGCTAGGGCCAAAATGTTGGCTTTCCTTACAGTCTCCTTTTTCTCTAATTTTTGGTGTACAAATTTAAGTTGTTAACCATCCAGAAGAGAAGCTCATTGTTATTGCCATATACCTAGACTGTTGAGCTTAACCTCACTATCTGTCTGAATATCAAACATCTTAGGCATAACATGGAACAGGTATTTTTCATCAAGTATTGATATGTTAAACTTTAAGTCCCTACAGAATATGACAAAAAGTTTTAAAAATTAAAATATATTGAAAAATAGGAATAAAGAATTATATATGTTTACACATAAGTCCAGAAATCTAACCATATACAATGTTGTTGCAGGACAGTCCCTCAACACTCCTTTTCCTGTCTCCTGCCTTCATTCACCACCTGCTTCCTATTTAAACCATCATCTACCCAAGAGACAGCATGGCAGCAACTGGTGTGTCATGCCAAGCAGCATGTATTCAGAAAACTAATTGGTTTTTAAACTGTCTCATTGCTATTTGTTTCTCAATAAAATTATTTTAAAAAACAAAAATATAAAAGAAAGGACAAAAGAGGAAAAAAACAATTGTTGAGTTGAAGGGAAGGGCAGGACAGAGAGTAGGGGAAAGAGATTTATCTATGTATGTAAGCAGTATGGTTTGGACAACTGTACTGTGCATTTTTGCTGGCCTGTGGAAAGAAGCATTTGATGCTTTAATTTGTTTTGTCTTCTTTTTTTGAATTGTTTGCACTTCTTCTCTTCTTAATTTCTTATACATTTCTTTTTTTCTTTCTTCTTCCAATTTTACATGCATATATCTGGCTAATATGAATAACTGGTTGGAAGACAGCACTATGTATTGCAACAAATACTGTGAAATTCATATTACTTTGATAAGTGAAATCCTGTATCACTTGTAATTTTTTTCTGTTTTAATTCTAGTTTGTACTCCCCTTAAAAAATAAAAAATAATAATAAAACCCCCAAAAAATAGAAAACTGTTTTCTTGATACTTTACATTGAGGACCTCAAATACTCCACCAAGAGTCTTACAGATTTGAGCACCAAATTTAGTAATGTAGCAGGATAAAAAGTCAACACCCAAAAATAAGTAGCAATTTTTGTACACAAACAATGAACACACTGAGAGAGATTAGGGAAATCACATCTTTCACAATAGCATCTGAAAAAATGAAATACTTAGGAATCAATCTCACAAAGGACATAAAAGATTTATACAGTGAAAATTATGGTATTCTGAGAAAAGAGATTGAAGAGGATTTGAGAAAATGGAAAAATATTCCATGTTTCTGGATAGGAAGAACCAACAGTGTGAAAATGGCCATACTCCCAAAATTGCTATACAGACGCAATGCAATCCCAAGCAAAATATCATTGGTATACCTCACAGAGCTACAGAAAATTTTCCTCAAATTCATTTAGAAGCAGAAGAGACCCAGAATATCAAAAGCAATCCTGGGAAACAAAGAAAAGGCAGGAGGTATCACAATCCCTGATCTGAAATTATACTAAAAAGGTACTGTGATAAAATCAGCATGGTACTGATATAGTAACAGACCTGAGGATCAGTGGAACAGATTAGAAGATGCAGACTCAACTGTAAACACCCTCAGCCATCTTATCTTTGATAAAGGGGCCAAACAGCCTCACTGGAAGAAAGACAGCCTCTTTAATAAATGGTGCTGGAAAAACTGACTTTACATGTCAAAGGCTAAAGCTAGACCTATGTCTATCATCATGCACAATGCTACAGTCATAATGGATCAAAGATTTAAATATTAGAACAGCAACACTAAGTCTTCTGGGTGAAAATGTAGGTAGAAATCTTAAAGACATAGGGGTAATTAGAGAGTTCATGTACAAAAGCCAAACTGCACAGGAAATACATAACTGGGATCTCATCTATGTGAAAAGTTTCTGCACTTCAAAGCAAATCTCCAACAGAGTAAAAAGAAAACCAACAAACTGAGAAAAAATTATAACTGACTGTCCATCATACAAAGGCCTTCTATCTAGAACACACACAAAATTGAAAAGAATCAGGCTCCACAAATTCAAAGACCAAATCCAAAAATGGGCACCTGAGATGATATACACTTCTCAGAGGAAGAAATACAAATGGCAAGTAAATATATGAAAAAATGTTCAACATCGTTGATCATTCAAGAAGTGCAAATTAAAAGAATACTGAGATTCCATCTCACCCTAGAAAAAAATGGCTAACATCAAGAAATCATAAGGGGATCCAGATGAATGTCCACTTTGTATCTGTGTATTCAAAGTGGCTAGGATAGTTATATAGTTACATTCTCTTAATGAATAGAATGATTTGTTCTAATGGTGTTTGTAAATAGGATGTCAGGTCCGCATCTTGTACAGCAATTAACCACTAGGAAGAATGTAC
>NW_004527277.1:0-3297 GCF_000260255.1 Octodon degus
GGGATAGTTTGGCTTCTCTTTCTACTGTATTATTACCACATGTTTGTACTAATACAGTATACTATGATTATGTTCCTTGCCGAGAGTTGGTACTTGTATGTAATGTAAATCAATACATTTTTATCCCCTTTCCTTTTCCATCTCTTGGGCCCCCTCCCATTTGTAAAAGACCTCCATGTTTCCTATCATGTAGCTTTTATTTTATTCTTTTTATTTTGGGTTTCTCATATAAGATAAACCATGTGATATTTAATCTTATGCAGCTGATTTACTTCTTAACATTGTATGTAATGTTAGGTGGATCCATTTGTCCACAAATGACTTGAGTATCCTTTTTATGGCAGAGTAGTATGCAGAGTAGTATCCTGTACAAATACCACGTTTTCTTTATCCATTCCTCTGTTGATGGCCTTTTAAAGACTGCTTCAAAGATTTAGCTATTTTGAGGTATTCTGCTATGAACATGGGTACATATGTATCATTGTAATATAATGACTTTACTCCTTTGGGGAGATACCTAGAAGGAAAGTAGCTGGGTGGAGAGGAATTTCTAGGTTTAGTTTTTGCGGAATCTTTATACTGATTTCCATAGTGGTTGTACTAATTTACATTTCTATCAAGAATGTTAGATGGTTCCCTTCCCACCCCCAGCCTCCTGAGCATTTTTTATTAGTTGCTTGAAATTAGCTATTTTTTTTCTGGAGTACAGTAAAATCTCAGTGTTATTTCAATATGTATTTCTCTAATGTGCAGAGATATTAACCTGATTTTCATATATTAATTGGCCATTTATACTTCTGAGAAGTGTCTATTATAGTTGCTTATTTTTAATTGGGTGTTTTATTTTGTGGAATCCAATTTTTTAATTACTTATATATTGTAGATATTAGCCTTCTGTCTGGAATAGCTGAGATAATTTTTTCTCCTGTTCTGTAGGTCTTTCTTTCTTAATGTATTTAGTACAGGGTCTACAGGGTCTCACTATGCAGCTTGGACTCGTAGTGACCCTCCTGTTTTCAGCCTCCCCAGTGCTGGGCTTGCAGATGTGTGCCACCACAGCTGGCCTCGGGTTGCTGGCTCAGCATGCCCCTGGGGGTGGGGTCTGCACAGCCTGTGGGACCAGGGATTGAACCCTGAACTTGCCAAAGCAGGCGCTTAGTCTGCTGAGCTGTGCTGCTCAGACTCATAGTGATCCTCCTGTCTCAACCTCCCCAGAGCTGGGATTATAGACGTGCACCACCACGGCATTTTCGGTAGCCTGCATGGCACACCTCCTGTGGTACCAGGGTTCAAACTCGGGTCCTTGTGCTTGCCAGGCAGGTGCTTAGGCCACTGAGCTGTCTCCCTAGCTCTATAGTCTTAGAATCTTAGGCTCCTGAAAATCTTATTTTCTCTGCCTATTTTCACAACCTAGATGTTTGTAAGGTACATTTCCTGCTCCACAGGCCCTCTGTCCACACACCCCACATGGTGACAACTGTCCAAGCCGTGGTGTGTCCTTGCTCACACTGGTAGATGGAAAAAGCAATCAGACCCCTGATGTTCGCTGCACATAGACTGTGGGACAGGGGTTTAGGCATACTGCTGGTCTTAACGGCAAAGTTTTCAGCTCCACCACAGCCATACTCGCCGGCCTGGCTTCTCTCCCTGGAGAGTGAGGCCTATTGTCCTTCCAGGCCTGAGCTTGAACTCCTCAGCGGTCTTTGACAGCCAGGATTTATAACGCACGCAGAGTGAATGCTCCAATGCTGCGTTCTCTCCCTTTCTATTTGTAAGCCTTTTATTTTGTGCCTGATTGCTCTGGCTCAAACTCTGGTACTTAGAGGCGATGCTGTACCTTCTCCCTATTCCTCCCAACATCGACCTATGATGTTGTTTCTGGCTTTGTCATATACAGACTTTATTTATTTTTGGTGAAGTTGGGAATTGAACGCAGGCCCTTGCACTTGCCAGGGAAGTGCTTATTCCACTGAGCCATCTCCCTGGCCCCACAGACTTTATTATGTTGGGATGTGATCCTTAAGTATCTAATTTGTTCAAGGCTTTTTGTTCAAGGCTTTTTTCAATAAAAGCCTTGAACAAATGTTGAATTTTATCCAATCAGTTTCTTCATTTATTAAATTTTATCCAATCAGTTTCTGCATTTATTAAGATGATAATATGATTTTTATCTTTCTGATAATGTAATATAATGAATTATGTATGTTAAATCAACTTCATCAGTGAATGGTAAATGATCCTTTTGATATATTGTTGAATTCAATTTGCTTATACTTTGTTGAGAAATTTTGCCTCAAAATGTTCAGCAGAGATAGTGATTGGTAATTTCTTTTTTCTGTTGTGGCCCTTTTATTTAGGTTTTGCTAACAGGATAGTGCTGGTCTCGTAGAATGTGTTTGGAATGGCTTCCTTCCTCTTGGTTTTCTGAAATTGTTTGAGAGGAATTGGCATGTGTTCTTCAAAGGTTTGGTTAAATTCAGAAATGAAGCCACCAATCTTGGGCTTTTCTTTGGAGTCTTTTGCTAGAGTTACATTCTTTTAAGGCTTCATAACACCTAGGTGTTTAAAAATTTCTTGTATTCTTACATTCACATTTATACATCAGCTAGACCATATATCTCTACCACTTTTATGGAATTACCTTCCTAGTAATCAGCTTTGTTTTGGAGGTACATCTTGGGTGTGACAATTTGTTCCTCAATGTTGGCTTTATTCCCATCTGGGTACCACATGGTAGATTTCTTATCTCTTCTTTGACTGATTGTTGATTTGGGGCACAAGGCATACCAAGGAGTTGGAGTGGTCAGAAGTCCCTGTAAGCCACACAAGAGTATGGGCATTGTGGCAGTGTTAGCAGGTGCATTGCACACAGCAGGTGGGTGTAGGGTAGTCACTGGGTAGCCACTTATAGTGGAAGTGGTGGTCCCTGTCAGTTGAGGCTTTCCTCAGGCACAGTTGGTACAACCTGTACTACTAACAAGGGCCTCTGGCACTGGGAGTCCCCAGAGTGTGACCACCCTGAAGCACTAGATTTCCATCCAGTCCATGGTGTGGACACAGGCATGCATGGAAAGAAATGGTGGCAGAAAGTACAGCATCCTCTCTGTGGAGTTTACACTCAGCCCTGATGGTATTGTGTGGCCAGTCCATGTGCAGGGATATAGTGGCAGCGGAACTGTGGTATTCTTTTCTGTCACTGGCAGTCCAAGTAGTCCAGGAAGGGAACTGTGGCTGGCAACAGGAAAACTTCTCCCAGCCATCTTTGGCCATGTGTGCCTTGGGGTGGGGTGAAGGCTG
>NW_004527278.1:0-4234 GCF_000260255.1 Octodon degus
GGGCTGGGCTACAACGGGCGCCCCGGGCCCTTAGACATCTAAGGAGGGCATAAGCTGCCGCCGCCGCACATATGCATTTTTGAGGTGTCCGTTAGTTCATGTTTACAGCAGTGCTGTCCCCCCGGACAGCAGGTGTGTGCACAAAGCACTGCCTAATTATTTTCTCAGCCCTCTCTCCCGGTCCTACTCCCACTCGTGGTCTCCTTCCCTTTTACAAAAGCTCTGTCTCCCTCTGTCCTGTTACCGAGCTTTTACTGTGCTCCTCTTTGCACTTTGAGGAGGGTACTTACGCTGTGGGTCTGGTTTGTTAAACAGGACATCATCATCTCTAGGTGCATCTGTTTTCCTGCAAATGACTGAAGTTTATCCTTCTTCGTGGCTGAGTAGTACTCCACGGTGGGCGAATAGTGCATGTTCCTTATCCGTTCATCTATTGATGGGCATGCAGTCTGCTTCCAAGACTTAGCCTCTGTGACGTGAGCTGCTATAAACGTGGTGCATACGGGTCACTACAGCATGATGTGCTTCTCTCGAAGGAAAACGCCCAGAAGAGGAGCAGCCGGTAGAACGCAACTCCTAACTCTGGTATTTAAGGAATCTGCACCCCAACTTCCATAGTGGCTGTAACAGTCTCTGTTTGCACCAACAACACAGAAGGGCTCCTTTCCCCCGCAGTCTCACCACCGTTTGATGTCACTGAATTTCTTGTCAAGAGCCATTCATTCCCGGGTAAGATGAAATCTCAGAGTTGTTTTAATTTGCATTTCTCTACAGGTCAGAGATGTTGAACTTTTTTTTTTCATATATTTACTGGCCACTTGTACTTCTGAGAAGTGCCTGTTTATCTCACTCACCCTTTTTTTTTTTTTTTTTTTAAATGAGTTTTAAAGTGAGAGTGGCGGCACACACTTGGCATCTCAGCATTTGGGAGGCTGAGGCAGGAGAATCACAGTGAGCTGAAGGCCAGCCTAGACTGCATAGTGAGACCCTGTCTCGAAAAATAAATAAATACAAAATTGGGTTTTTATTTGGGGCTCTAATTTTTTTCTTTTTTGAGTTCCTTGCATATTCTAGATGAGTCCTCTGTCCCAGAGCCCGCTGATACAGTCGCTGCTGGTTCCCTAGGCTGCCTCTTGGCCCCGCAGTCATGGCCCAGGCTGTGCACAATCTCCGACTGGGTGTGATTCCACTTGGTGACTCTCGGCCCCACTTCTTGTGCTGCTGGATTCTCGCAGAAACTCCTTGCCTGTGTCCAGGTCTTCAAGCGTTGTATCTATTTTATCTCCCAACACATTAAGTGTTTCTGTTTAGCATAGAGATCTTTGACCCATTTTGATTTTTTTTTATTTCACTTCTTTTTATTTTAGTTTAGTACATAGTGAGAGAGGGGCTAGGACCAAAGCTTTCCATGTGCGTGGCTGGTTTTGCCAGCACCACTTGCTTACAAGGCTGTCTTTCTTCCAGCCATAGCTGCTTTCTGACCAAAAAATAAAAATAAAAAATACAAAAGCCACTGTCCCCCAGGCAGACAAGAACTACTGTACCTCAGCGCTCATCATATAATTAATTTTCCAATCACCCCACCTCATGGGTGACTGCACTCAAAAACCACGTTCACTGAGCAATCATCTCAATAAGCCATATAGAACTGGGTGTGGTGGCGCATGCCTGTAGTCCCAGCCCTCGGAGGATGAGGCAAGAGGGCTGCTGTGTGTTTAAAGCTGGCCTAGGCTACATAGCGAGACCCTGTCTCAAAAACCCAAACCATGATCCCCGGGCCTGCGGTGCCAGCCCGCCCCCAGGCCACTGGGACTGGGCGTGGTTACGCACGCCTGTCATCCCAGCTCTTGGGAGGCTGTAAACAGGTGGATCACTATGAATCCGATCCAGTAGTGAGACCCTGAACACCATGTAGGCCCTTCCCTAAAATACAAAAAATAAAATAAAAGCAAAAGCAAACAAACAAATAAAATACGCTCAAATCAAAAAAAGGACCTTAGCCATCATCTCACAGAGCAGCAGAAAAATCTCTCCCTTGGGCTGGGGTGTAGCTCGCTAGGTTGTGTTTGTCTTGCATATACATGGCTCTGAATTTGATCCCCAGAACCAAAAAAGGAAAAGTCTCTTTTGACCTCTGCCTACTGAAGGCCACAGAGGCCTCTTCCCATGGGAAGCTACAGAAGAACGCTAAAGGGTGAGGACTGGCTGCAGCTCAGCATCGTCCCCTCGGGTCCCCTCCTCCGGCTCCATTCAGAGGCCCAAACAAAAGGGAAGGCATTCCTCACTCCAACCGGCAAGGGAAGGACTTGTTTTAACAGCGGCGCAGGTAACGCAAACACATGTGTGTAGTTCAACCAAGAAGAATTCTCCACTAGCACTGTGTGGTGGCACTCAGGAGGCTGAGGCAGGACGACCACTAGATGGAGGCCAGCCCCGGCTACCTAGCGAATTCAAGGCCAGCCTGAACTGTAGAGGAAGACCGTGTTTGAAAAAAACCAAAAACAAAGAAACAAAAAGTCCTTCCCTTGCTGGTTCTGGCAGGACCACTCATTCCTGAGAGCTTCCTGGGCGTGACTGGGCATACGGGAACCCTTCTTAGCCTCCCTCTGTTAGCGCTGGAGGGGAACTGCAGGCCTCTCACAGGAAAAAGGAGCACTTTCGGTTTCTCACACCAGAGAAAAACAATGTAGTGTTTACACATGCATGTCCGATTTATTTCACTTAAGAGTGTGGACTCCAGCTACATCAATTTCCCTAGAAATGGCTCGCGTGTCCTTCTTTATGACAGAGTAACGCTCCATCACATAGAATTAAACACATCTTCATTTCCATTCAGCACTGCATAGGCTCTTGGGTTCTTTCCGACATTTGCTTTGGGTTTTTTTTGAGATAGAATCTGTTATAGGCCGGGGAGATGGCTCAGTGGAATAAGTGCTTCCCTGGCAAGCACAAGGGCCTGAGTTCAATCCCTGGTTCCACCAAAAAAAAAAAAAAAAAAACCTCTCCAGCACCCACACACACACACTGGTAACTACTTGCGCCCCCCCCCCCAGCCTCATGTAAATCATGGGGGGGGGTCGTGCTTGAGGGGCGGGGCTAGATGACCAGGGCAGGTTTGAGGGGCGGGACAAGAGAGGCACAAACCGTTAAACTGACAGCCTGCGCCTCCCTCCCCCCGCCCCCAGGCCTGGTGGCCTCTCTTTTCACTATGCAGCCGATCATCCTGGACGCCTCGGCATGCCAGCCCCTCTTCTTGACCCGGTAGCGCAGAACGGCAATATCTCGAGGTCTTGCTATGTAATTCAGGCTGCTTTAAACTATGAAAACTCCAGTAACTGTGAGCTAAATAAACGTTTCCTTCCCTAAGCTTGAGTGTAGGGTATTTGTCCCAGCAACGAGAGAAGAGTAACTAGGACAGGATCGTTTTCCAGGCTGACCTGAACTCACCGTGAATCCAGCCTGGCCTCAAACTGAGAGCAACTCCTGCCTCAGCCTGCTGATGCTGAGTGCTGGGAGCACAGGCTTGCGGCACCAGGCCAGGCGAGCCAGGGTCTTGCACATACCTGGCAATTGCTTCACCGCTGAGCTGTGTCTCTGACTTAATTGTCCTGGTACTGAAGATTAGACTCAGAGCCTGTGCACTGAGCTCCACTCCCAGCCCCTTTATACTTTATTTATTTACTTACTTACTTATTTTGTCTTTTTGAGACAGAGTCTCACTATGCAGTTCAAGCTGGCCTTGAGCTCCCACTGTAGCCCCGGCTGGTCTCGAACTCACCTAATCCTCCTGAGTCTCCAGAGTGCTGGGATTCCAGGCATGTGCCACCTGGCCCAGCTCTATTTTTAACTCTGCAATAGGATCTCATGAAGTCACTAAGTTACCCAGGCTGGGCTGGGACTTGCAATCTTCCTGCCTCAGCCTCCCAGTAGGTTGGATTCTGCCCTGCTTGTTGGTGATTCCTTTGTGTGTTGTGAGGGAAGGAAGGTAGCAAGGAGAGACCACCTTGGTGTGACTCGCTCTCTCACATCTTCATTGGTGTTCAGGGTGGTGGATGGCTGCAAAGCGCTCCTCCAAGTTGGTCTCCACGCTTCCATTTATCTGCTCCACGTCAGGGCCAATTCCTCTGCAGTTCTTCAGCTTTAATCAGTCACCAGCCCTGGCAGCTTCTGTCCCTTGTCCTAAGCCTGGTCTTCCCAACAGCTTCCGAGACCCCTTGTCTCCCCCCAGGAAGGT
>NW_004527279.1:0-4264 GCF_000260255.1 Octodon degus
TTTTTTTTTTATTCTAATTTTTAAAAATTTTTCTTCTCTTTAAATATACTTAAAACAAAAAACAATCCATAAAGACATAGTTTTTTTATGGTTTCTGTGACAAATTATCACAAAATTAATGGATTTACACTGGCCTTATATAGATTTTTTAAAAAGTACATTTAATACATTCTTTGTCAGGGGAAATTAAAGGTATAATTGATAGTTCTGATGGTCTTCCAGATGTCTGTGGTAGAATTTTAGGAACTCTGAAATTGGAAAAACTTTACTAATTTGCAATAGAAATTAAAATTTTTTTATCATTATTAATATAGCTCAGAAACTGCTAGTAATGTTAGGAGTAATTTGGGCTTTGACAAATACACAAAATATTGCTTGCAGTCATCATTGATCTGGCCACTCCAGGTTACTTAATGTGCTAAGTGTGTATTACTATATGTAGAACTGTTTATTTTGGGTTTGAGATGGGGTTTCACTTTGCAGTTCAGGCTAGCCTGGCCTTGAACTCACAGCACTGCTCCTGCCTTGGCCTCCTCAGTGCTAGAATTACAGGGGGTGCACCACCATACTTGGCCTATATGAAGAAACTTTTTTAAAAAAACATTTTATTGATTTCAGTGAAGCCAGTTTGTCTTGCATCACTGAAATTTTGTGTAATATCATTCTTACAAAGGGCCCATAAACTTCACTAGGTGGCAGAAAGGTTCTGAGACACCAAAAATGATTAGGAATGCCTAGAGACTCAGTTTTCAAGCAGGGCTGGACTAGAACCATCTGAAGACTGATGGTACATACATTCCTATAGCTGGTGGCTTAATTGTTCTAGGGTGGACCCTGAGTATCATTTTAAAGCCTCTTGTCTAGAGTGATTCTAATACACTACCAGAGTTGAGAATTTTAAAGGGATTTTATCTGAGTTTATTTTATTTAAATGAGACAGGGGTTTGCTGTGTTTGTTCTTAGTCAGAAATTAACTTTTTCTTTTGAATTTCTCTCTTTGGTAAATTGTGCAGTAGTACATTATTTTTGATAGGTTGATTTCTGGTCAAGGAGGTCATCTTACACTCCAGAAAAATACCCAGGAACAGTAGGAGATAATTACTTCAGTTGTCTTAAGTTTCTTGGGTTTGTCCTTTAGTACTTGTGATTGAACTCAGGGTTGTGTATGTGCTAGACAACTACACTACCACTACACTGCATTTTCAGCTCTGTATTTCAGCTTTCTAAATGCAAAACTGAACACCCTTGTTAAGGGTGGAGGTGGGTGAATACAATAAATTTCAGCAGTGATTTTTCTTGTCAACAGTCATTTCCCCATCAGAGAGAACAAATTATACATTTTACAAGCAAGAAAGCTAGGCATGGTGCATACCTACAATCCCAGCACTTAGGAGGCTGAGGCAGGAGATCACCTGAGTTTGAGGCCAATCTGGGCTACACAAGCCAATTTAAGGCCAGTCCACACTGCATACCAAGAACTTGTCTCAAAAGAACAAAGAGAAAAATGACTGTTTTGTAATTTAGTAATACATGTAAAATCTTAACCACATTTATTCTAGAAACTTGTGCCACTAAAAGTTTAAAAGAAATCCAAAGCTATATGTGGTAGGATTTTTTATTTTATTTTATTTTTTGGTCTCTTTGCCCCTTTATCTGTTACTTTTCACGGTGATTTTGTTGTCGTCTTTATTTTTTTCTACACTTCAGGTCTTTTTTTTTTTTTTTTTCTTTTTTCTGTTCAAGTCATTTTAAGTACTCTTTTTCCTCCAAGTTTTCTCTCATAACCTCGCTCCCCTTGTTTTAGTAGTTGAAATTGAATACACATCTCCACTGCTAAAGCATTTGCTTTACCACTGACAACCACCATGCCTTCACAGTCCTGACAGCAAAGGGCCTTGGCTCCTGCTGCCAGTGCTATACCCCCCTTTTTAAATTTTATTTCAAACAGGGGCTCCCATAATTGTCCATGCTGGATTCACTTTGGGACCCTCCTGCCTGGAATGCTGATAGGTTAGCATTACCACCCAGCTCACCTGTACCTGTTTTATTTTAAGGAGCAGAGGTTTATTTTGACACATCTCACTAAGTAGCCCAGACTGACCTGAGTATTGGGATTTATGGGCATATACCACACATGTCAGTGAATCATAATTTTAAAAATTATTTGCACTGATTAACTCAAACAGTTGAATTATGGTTTAGTTCCTGTATCAGTTTTACCTAATTTATCAATATTGTATAGTTGGTATTTCAGAAATTTTAATTTACTTTTTTAAAAAATGTTTTTTGTTTGTCCAAGAAATAAACTCTTTGAAAGCAGTCTTATATTTTGTTGTATTCCAAGAGTCCTTCAACATGTCTGTCACCTACTAGGTACAGAGCAGATACTTCTCAGGTGAATAGTTAAAATTCAGAGCAGAGGTGTGAAGTAAGTGTATGTGGTATGTGTGTTCTTATTGTCCTCGAAGCCTTATTATACATACTGTAGCTACCTGCCTGCCCTGTCTTACTAATGTTAGTGACTACAAATCCCATAATGTATTTAACAGGTCTTTTTCTCTTTGAGGATTTAAATTAGTTCTGTTCCCATGCAGTCACAATATACTTACTAACTCTTAGTGTACATCTTTGTGCACATGTGCTATATAGTAAGGTGCTACAAGTGAAAGTCTGTCAGATGTACCAAATTTTTTTTTATCAGTGCTATTGTTTCCCCCAATAGTGTGTCTGCATACCCTTGCCAATTCAGTGTTAGTTTAAAAATGTTTTCTTTTTTATGGATTGTAATTTGCATTTCTTTTGAGTGAAAAGTTAAATGTTCTTTTCCGTATTTTTATACTTTGTCCATTTTTAAGGTCTAATCTGTTTTTGTACTGGAAATCGAATTCAGGACCTTGTACTTGCGAGGCAGGCACTTGAGCCACTGAGTTACCTCCTCAGCCCTACTTTGTCCATTTTCATCCTTTCTCTTTTGTTTTGCAGTGTCTGAGAGCGAACCCAGGGTTTTGTACTTGCTAGGTGAATGCTCTTCCTCTGAGCTGTACATGTTCATTTTCTTTCTCAATTACTGACGGGACTTATACAAATAAACTTAATGACTGTGTCATATATGTTAGCTTTCCTTTTTTTTTTTTTTTTGGTGGTACCATGGATCAAACTCAGGACCTTGCACTTGCCAGGCAGGCACTTAGGCCACAGACTTTTTAAAATTGTTAAGACTTTTTAAAATTGTCCTTTGACTTTTTTTCATTTTGATACTTTTCTCATGTACAAATTTAAGTCTTTGAGTAATTTTCTTTCTTTTTTCTTTTCTTTCTCGTTCTTTCTTTTTTTGAGATGGGGTCTCATGAGTTATTCATAATCTTGTCTCAACATCCTGGAGTGGTGGGAACCCAGAGCTGTGCAGTATACCCAGCTCATAACTTTTACCTTTGGAATTTTATAAAAAGTATTTGCTATGCAAGGAGAAGTTTCAGTATGTCTTCCTCTAGTTCTTTCTTGTGTATGTTTATGTATTTATTGTTTCTTTTTGCAGTACTAGGGATCAAACTCAGGACCTTGCCCTTGCCAGGAAAGCACTTACTCCACTGAGCTATTTCCCCAGCCCCAATGTGATTTGTTTTGTTTCGGAACAGGGGATTAAACTCAGACCCTTGAGCTTGCTAGGTAAGCGCTTATTCTACTGAGCCAGCTCCCCGGCCCCGTGTTTATTTTTTGAATGGGTTTTAGGGCCCAGGGCCTTGTGCATACACAGCACCCACTTTTAATTGAGCACAGCTCCAAACCCTTATTTCATTGTATGTCTAAATCTTTGATTTATCTTAAATTTATTTTTATAGAAAAAGCAAAATAAAATTTTGATGTTTTGATGGACTTACACCTATTCAAATATGTTTGTAGTATTTCTTGATAATCCACCATTGTCATACAACATTTGACTTTGTTTACTGATTTCCTCTGTATTGTTCTTCTTGAACTATCCAGTAGTTACTTTTTACTAAAGTATAGCTATATGTGCTTTACTATATAAAAACAAATTTGCTAGGACCACTGCAACTTTGAGGCTAGTATGGGCTGCATACTTAAGAGTTTTTTAATGTATTTATCTCACTACACACATCAGACTTGTAGTGATCCTCCTGTTTTCAGCCTCCCAAGCTGTGGGATTACAGCATGCATGCCAACAAGCCCAATCTCATGCCTAGAGTTTTAAGGCCAGTTTGGACTGTACAATGCTACTTTGTCTCAAATAATAAGAATAAAT
>NW_004527280.1:0-443 GCF_000260255.1 Octodon degus
CCAAAAAATTCCCGGGAAAAGTGGCTTTGAGTTTCGAGGGTTTCCCTGAACCACGTGAAACCCAGGAGGCTCCCGCTGTCCCATCTGGAGGAGAATCAGGTGTACTGGAGCGGAGCCAAGAAGCACCGACCTTTGCTGCTCCTCCTTCCTGCCACCTTAGACCTTGGCCAGGCTGGCCCCGAGGCTGCCACCGTGTCTGTGGGTGCCACAGCCAGCATGTGGCACTTCACATCGAAGGCCGAGACACCATGCCACGCTCTGGGGTCCATTCCATGCGTCCTCAGCTCACAGAGTTTGGCTGGAACCCTGCACCCTGCAGCTAGCCTTGTAGCTGGAGTAGGACAGTTTCAGGCTGGAACGGCGCTGGCCTTGGTCCCCAGAATGAAGAGAGGGGCAGCAGCAAGCTCCGCCGCCCCCTCCCAGCTCCACAGTGTGAGCCCAGC
>NW_004527280.1:1248-4165 GCF_000260255.1 Octodon degus
TCCCCCCCTCAGCTTGGTACTGGGATCTCATGAAGTTCTAGCGGTCTCAGCATTCGCGGAGAAGGTAGACGGATGCTGGAAGAAGATGGATTTGGGACTTGGAGTTCCTTCTGCAGTGGCAGTCCTGTGGGAAGGGTACTCAGGAGGCTGAGGCAGGAAGAGCGCCAGGGTCTGCCTGGACAACCCAGAGAGACCTTATCTGAAATAGACCATGAATCTTGCCTGTTCTCTTTCCGTTTCGAAGCAGGCAGGTTGTACAGGGGTGTGTTTCAAGGAATGTCGCGTTGGACGAAGCTCTGAAAGCCTGCGGCAGGGTGGGGTGAAGCCCTTGCGCCCCTGGGCCTCCTTCCGCTGTGCCTCTGGATTGACACTCAAGGCAGAAAGGAGGATGTCGGTTGTGCGTGGGAGCAGGAGAGAGAGACACGGGGCGCAAGGGGCTGGAACCCTGTCCTCGGGGCACCTCAGCTCTGGCAGCCCCCCCCCACACGCGGCTCCCTGCCCTGCAGGAACTCCGTGCGCAGCACACGCAGAAGGAAAAGCTGCTCCCGGAAACTTTTGCCAGGTCCTCGGTGGTTATTCTCGCTGACACAGTTCTGCGCGCCCCTTGGATTGCCGTTCTCTACAAGGGAGACAACAGGGAGCCAGGGGTCAGTGACCCTCCCTAAAATCCAAGGCCAGCATGCGGGTTGGTGTGCACAGAGGGGAATATGCACTTGGGTGCAGCTAAGGTCCCCGTGGCGGGAGTAGGTGACTTTATCCTGTGCTCCTGCCTTGCCCTCTCCAAGAAAACCAGAATGAAGGATCAGTTCTCAGTGCCCCAGTGCTTGGTGGTAGACACTGGGCCACCCACAGCTTGAGTGCTCCCTCCTGAAGCTGCGGTCCCTTCCTCCTGAAGTGTGGGCCCCTGCAAGGAAAGACAGGGCAACCTGGGTGAAGGGGGCAAAGTTCTTGAATCCCAAGTTTTTGGTTTTGGTTTTGGTTTTTAGGGGTTTTTTTTTTTGGCGAAACTGGGATTGAACCCAGGCCCTTGGGCTTGCCAGAAAAGCACTTATTCCACTGAGCCATCTCCCCAGCCCTGAATCCAAGCTCTGTAGTGCACTGCAGCCCTCAGAAGCAAAGGCCAGGGGACAGGAGCAGAGACAGGCTTTGCTGGCTTCTGCGAGGAAAGACAGGGCAACCTGGGTGAAGGGGGCAAAGTTCTTGAATCCCAAGTTTTTGGTTTTGGTTTTGGTTCTTCTGCAGCTGGTCCTGGCGGAGGAGCCACAGTGGACACAGTGCCCGGGAGGGACTGTGATGCAGTGGGGGGCAGGTAGATGGGGGGAGCCTGCAGCGCAGCCAGGGTCACAGACCGCTTCTGTGCCTTCCCGGCACCCTTTCGTTGAGAGCACCATATATGGGGGTACCATTCTCTGAGCCCCCAGGAAACTACTATATACCATGAATAAACTCCTGTGCTATTAATTAAATGTGTTTTTTGACTTCCTTAGCATAGTCATTGTGCAACAAAAGGAAAAAATAAAGGTTAAGGTTCGGGGGAACCCACCCCTAGCAGGGTCAGGAGGGGCGTTTGCATGCATTGGTCCCAGGGGCTAACCTGCAACAGAAGGAAAATGAGGATCAGCTTTTAGCATAAAGATGCCAAGGCCTGCCCGGCCTAGAAGGAGCAGGCTTGCCTCTGTGATTGCCTTTTGGGTGCTTTGTTTTGTTTCTTGGGACAAAGACAAATTACTCACTGTTGTTCAGATTGGTCTTGAACTCGGTGTGTTACCCAGCCTGCCCTCAGCTCCTAGGAGTTCTCCTGCCTCCGCCTCCCGCGTACTGGGGCTGTAGACCATCATGCTGTCTACACACTCCCCAGGAAGGAGGGCGGGAGCCGAAAAGGCCTTTTGCATTGGTGCCCTACAATCTTATACTCATTTTATAAAAGCCCAAGTCAAATTCGCAACCTGGTTCCCCTAATGAAGATTTCTGTATCACTCACAACATACCCTTGTCTGTTGCAGTTTATCTTTAGTGGCAAGGAGGCGGGGGAAGGTTTCCCTGTTACTCTTCAGCTTCCACTTCTGCTGTTTGGTCAGTCTAGTGTCTACACTTTTGGTTGCAGCCTGGGGCTCAGTTCTCACTGCCGCACCCTCCAGTTTCTCAGTCCAAGTGCCTCGTGTCCCAGCGCCGCCTGGGCCAGGGCCAGGGCCAGTAGGCAAGGCCAGCTTCCCTGCGCATGGAGCAGCGGCGTGGGCATCTGATGCGCCCGGGCTGCTGGGACCATCGAACCGCACACTGGCGAGCCGGGCTCTCCCTGCCGCTGGGTTCTGACGACGGCCAAAGAACCCATTTGCATTCACTTCCAGCTCTCTGGCTTCTTCTAGGACTTAGTGTCTGTCAAGGATGAAAACAGGTTTTGCACGCTGTGTCCACTGTGAGGTGGCGTGTGTGTGTGTGTGTGTGTGTGTGTGCAGAGGAGAAATCGTGCAGTTTGAGGTCGCCTCCCCTGCAGGATGCTCCTTGTGTGTGCTTTCTGTCACCACGCACCCACTGTGCTGTTGTCCTGGGGCAGCCAGAAAGGTCCCTGGAGGGCTGCCCGGCTCCAAGGAACACTTAGGCCATGCAGCTCCAGCAACAGTGTCTGGAGGCGAGAGAAGAGTTGATGGGCTGGCTCGCAGTGGGCCGCCTTCCTGTGGGCACAGTGGGGTAGATTGCTGGCCTGCCTCTCTGGAGCGCCTGGGCTTTGTGCTCGCTTTCTCTGATCCCCACCTCCCTCCTCCCTTGGCTCACTTCCCTGTGCGTGTCTCTGTGTTTCCAAGCGACCCCTCTCTCTTCTCTCTCTCACAAAGATTGAATTTAGGCCTCAGGATCACCTTCAAGGTCAAAGCCCAAGGACTTCCCTCTCTCCCCCAGGCTCGGCCTCTTACCTTCCCCA
>NW_004527281.1:0-1275 GCF_000260255.1 Octodon degus
GCATTCTCTTAATGAATAGAATGATTTTTTCTAATGGTGTTTGTAAGTAGGATCACAAGTCTGCATCTTGTACAGCAATTAACCACTAAGAATATATCCAGTATATTATTTGTTAAAACTGTACTCTAGATTTGATTTGAAACTGTCTCA
This sequence comes from Octodon degus, assembly GCF_000260255.1. Classification (NCBI taxonomy): domain Eukaryota; kingdom Metazoa; phylum Chordata; class Mammalia; order Rodentia; family Octodontidae; genus Octodon; species Octodon degus. Next base: position 151 of record NW_004527281.1, read on the forward strand.
TTGTTATATGTTTATCAATAAAACTTTGAAAAGAAAAAAAAAGATCAGACCCAAAGCACACTCTTAATCTCAATAACATCATATTTAGATCCAGCCATATCTGAGAACCAAATTCACAGAATCCTGCACCTTACCACAAAATGAAAGCCCTGGTCTTAACTTCACTTTCTGAGTGGATTTGGAGGATTTTCATCTAGATTTTAACTTTTCCTATTCAGTGTCTGTTTCCCATTTACTCAGAGTAATAGGGTAACACTTCAGTTGTGGGTTGAAGCTTTAGTGTAAATACTTCATGCTTTAGACCTCTAAACTAACCACTTCCCCAAATGGCTACTGATTAAACTGTCTCTCTGGTAATGCAGCTGTTCCACTCTATTTTGTGTTGTTACTTTTGTAGACTGTTTCATGGGTTTTCAAATTCATTTATCTAAGTTACTTACTGTATATTTTTTTGCTGTAGCATGGGATTTTTCAATACCCTACATTATACATATATTGTTAAAATTATATAGGTTTATGAGTTTAGAAAATGATTAAGAATATTAAAGGTGTTTTTAAAAGTGTGGGCAGCCAGTGAGATAGCTCAGTGGACTAAGCACTTGCATTGGCAAGGACAGGGACCAGGGGTCAAGCCCCAGTCCCTCATGCCATGCTGGCCCCATTCCAGGGTACACTGAGCCAGCGACAGAGTCTGGGCATAGTGACTCACACCTGTATTCCAAGCATGGGGGAGGCTGAAAACAGGAGGATCACTATGACTGCAAGCTGTGCATGAGACCCTGTACCAAATACATAATTTTTTAAAGTGTGGGAATGCTTTATAAGAGTGTGGGAAAGGTTTATAAAGCATATATAGACTCTGCAGTGCCTCCCCCACCCCGCCCGCCAAGTAGGATTTTCTGCCGAGTTCCGGGAGCCCCCAGACCCAGTCATAGCCCAGGTCCGACCCAGTCCTAGCCCAGGTCCGCAGCAGGAAGGAGCTGAGCACAGCAGACAGACCTAAGCCAGACGCAGCTGGATAACTCCAAACTCTGAAGAGCTCCACCTGATCTTCAGTACGTGTGAAGGTTACAACTACAGCAAAGATCTACAACAAAGGGCAGAAGACAGTGCTACACAAAATGA
>NW_004527282.1:0-2475 GCF_000260255.1 Octodon degus
GATGGCCTCCCACTCATCTTGATTGAGGGTGCTGTTAGTGCTGCTTCGTCCTGAAGGAACATCCTTCTGTGAGCCTTGCTTTCCCTCCTGTAGGCTGGCACAGGACGGTGGAGCAGCCAACGCGCAGAACCACCGTCCATGCCTGGCTAAAGACTGTGGTGATTTTATAGCGCCCTGGGCACTTCACGCCCATGAAGTAGGAACTGGGGCTCTGCACCAGGCGCTTCTTCTTGGGCTTCCTCTTTTCCAGAGAGGGATGAAGGAGATCTTTTGAGAGAGGCATGTTCTCATGGGAAGGTTGTCACCGCCGGAAAGCTTCCTTTCTGATATATAAAGATTTGCACAACTTTATTGATTTTGCCAGATGAACAATAATATGTAAATACTTATCTAACACATTACAGACACCGTGTCCCAATGGCATGTGAATGACTGTCTTTGATCTGGGTCATACACGTCTCTTTAGTCTTTGACACCAGTTTTACTTTATTCCTCTGTTGTCACAGTGGCCTTCATTCAGTTGATGGGTTCTTTCCTCCTTCAGAGTTTTGGCAAATGTTTTAACATCTATACATTTTAATGGTTTCCATGTGTATCTTTTCCTCAAAAAAAAAAAAAAATCTTCCTGTGATCTCTGCCCCTCCTGCCAGTTAAGGCAGATTCATCTCCTGTACTCCCTTCATGGTCCTTCCTAGCTTGTAGGAAAATTCAAGTAGGTGTTGTTTGTACTAGTATTTGCCTCATTTCCGGTTTGCCAATGGCCAGAGCTCCAGCGCAGTGTGAGCTGCATCTGCACGGAGCACGCCTTCACTGGTTCATAGCTAATGGTTCTACGTACGTGCACAGTCTGGCACAAGACCCTTGTGGAAAAGAACTTAGCAGGGGTTCTTGCCAGTAGCAAATGTTAGGAATATTTCAACAAGAAAACTTGTAAGGGAGGTTACTGTCAAATTCTGGTGTTTCGATACATGCCTAATAATCATAGTGATTTGTATCTAACATTACCTGATGGTTGAATTGGGAAAGAGAGAAGAAGGAATAATGTAAAAGTGTCTTCAGACTTGAGGCATATTGTGTTACTGAAGATGTCCAGGATTAGAAATCACCTTGCAGGTTCTGTTGGGCTGGAGAAAGGCCTTCTGAGGTCAGAAAAATGAGAAGTTAATTTGAGGGGAACTAAAGCCATATTTTCTCTAAACCTAATTCTTATTAATTAAGATTAATGAACATTTATGGACTCCTGAAACTTCATTCTGAAGCTAATCATGTTCCAGTGTTGCTAGACATCAATTGCTATAAACTTTAATCACAACGAGGTAAGACAAATGAATGACTTGACTCTTGGGGGTTGTACAAAAGGCTCGAATTTCACTTCTCTGAGGCTAGACCTGCCAAGTTATAATTGCTCTACAATGCCTATGCTGAAGCATATAGGGTTACATGTACTGCTGAATGAAATTTCCAATCTAATTTAGAGAAAACAAAAGTTAAAATCTATTAGACTTCTTCCTCTACACAAACCCACTGATATGCACAAGTTTAGGGCACTAGTCCAATACAGACTCATATTCCTTATATCCATATGTATGAAGTTTTATACCACCCTAAAATAGTTAAACAAAATGTGATCTATCCTATACATCGGTATCAACCAAGAAAGACAAGCTTACACCTGGAATTCTTGCAGTCTGTAGAGTTTTTCACCAGAATATGGCAACATAGGAGTGGCATTCTTTTCCTGTTCTCAGATCATCCTCCAGTGAGTGTGTTAAGTTCAGGATCCATAATGGCTCCCCATCAGGTCTCACTGTGTTGAAGGATTGGTTGCTGATGGGCTTTGAAGAAGTGATTGAGTCACAAGGCTCCGAATTCTTTCTTTTTTGTTTTAAAATTGTGCATTTGGTACAGGGTATTCCTATGCATCCCGGCCTCATAGTGATCCTCCTATGTTCAGCCTCCCCAGTGCTGGGATTGCAGCTATGCGCCACCATGCCCAGACTGGATTGCTGGCTCAGTGTACTCAGGGGCAGGGCAGACGAAGCAGGTGGGATTGAACCCTGGTCCCTGTGCTTGCCAGGGCAGGTGCTTAGTCCACTGAGCTATCTTGTTGGCCCACTAATTTCATCAGTGTAGTAACCCACTGTTTTCCACTGATTAGATTACAATTGTCTGGCATTACTGGTAGGTGGTAGAATAGGAGGTAGGTGCTAGTTGTAGGAAGTGGATAGGGGACGTGACTTGGGATATATATATGGTCTCTGTTCCTTTTTGAGCACTCTTGGGATCTTGCCACTTTTTGTACACCAAAATGGGCAGCTTACCACCATTGTCAGTTGGCCACGATGTGTCTGCCTCACATGGATCTAAAAGAGCTGAAGGCAGCTAACAGCAGACTGAACCCTCTCAGACCACGAGACCAGAGCAATCTTTGCTTCTTTAAATTGTCTGTGTCAGATACATTGCCACAGCAATGGA
>NW_004527282.1:3885-5297 GCF_000260255.1 Octodon degus
TTGGGAACGTCTCTTTCACTGACACCTCTGACAGCGAAAGAGCCTTGTTTCCTGGTTCTCTATTTCTTAGTTGAGATCATGCAAATGCCATGAACAAGAAAGCATGTCTGCACTGAATTTCAGTGAGTAGGAATGAAAATAAAAAGGTGGGTAGGGAAAGAGAAAGTCACATTTATTAGCAATTAGCAGAGGTGCAGCCAGCCTAGTCCTGATTAAGCAAGAGGAATAGCTCCATACTGCAGGTAGAGATGATAATGGTAGACCACGCCAGAGAACTGGAGTGGGAGTTGGCACAAATAGTCAGAATGTACGCATAATCTGTAGATGAGGTCAAGAAAATTTGCTGATGGAAAACGTAAATTCAACACAAGGGACCCTATACTCACTTTGGCTTTCTTACCATGGCTTCCTGGAATGGCCATAAAACTGGGCTATGAACTAGGAAATATGAAACAACACCAAATTATTGTCTAATTACTCTAGAAGCAGAGGCTGAACTCAAGGTGTGGTGAGTTCTGGCTATCTTGGAAGACAGTCCCTTGCTTTTCCTAGTTTCTGGTAGTTTCTAGAAATACTTGGAATTCCAATCTCATCTCTGCCTCTGTTATCGCCTAGCTTCTCCCAGGTTGTCTGTGTCTCTTCTGTTTGCCAGGATAGCACTCAGTAGATTTAGATATTCATCTCCCTTTCCCTCTCCCTCTCTCTTTAATTCATTTTAAATGAATTCTATATGCAGAGACTCTTTCCACGTAAGGTCACATTTAGCAGGTTTCTGAGGTTAGAACTGAATCTTTCTTTCTGGGGAACTACAGTTGAACTTGTGATAGGATCACAACTGGGTTGCAGGAAATTAAAGTTTCCATAATATGTTTGTCCACACAAAAACTCACATTCCCAGACAAGAGCCCAATACTTTGGTTAGATTACTGCATGGGTCTCAACTTCAGTAGACCAAAGCTCTAATGTAAGTCTCCTTTTCAGAAAAGTCAGGAGTTCTAACAATGTCAAGTGACTTGATGAAGTTCTTTCCTAAATCTTGGTGGATTTAGGACAAAGATCACCTGGTTTTTCCAGAATCACCCAATGAAGTTGTTTTGGGTTGAAAACATGAAAAGATAAATAACATAAAGAGAAGCTCCATTCCTCAAGAGCTAATTCTGGTATATTTATGTTTTCAACCTGCTTCTTGTTTCCAGGGATGACTTCATTTTGGGGTGGCATTGAGGCATTCATGATAACAGAAGAAGCTATATATAAAACAGGCACCATATCAGGCACATCTTGGCATGTGACAAATGTATATAGTAATTGTCAGGTGTGAATGCACACAATTGACCAACCCAGGCATTCTTGGGGGCAGGGTGCCTGGGAAACCAAGAGGGAGAGTGTTTGGGGAAAGGTGCCTGGGAAAC
>NW_004527283.1:0-539 GCF_000260255.1 Octodon degus
ATTTTATTGAGGATTTTGGCATCTATGTTCCTGAGGGAGATCAGCCTGTAGTTCTCTTTCCTTGTTGCGACATTCCCTGGTTTTGGTGTCAGTATAATACTTGCCTCCAGGAATGATTTTGGGAGGATTGCTTTCTTCTCAATTTCATGGAAGAGTTTGAGGAGTATAGGGACTACATCTGTAAATGGCTTGTAGAATTCAGCTGTGAATCCATCCGGACCTGGACTTTTCTTTGTCGGTAGGTTTTTAATTTCATCTAGTATTTCATTGGCTGTTATTGGGCTATTGAGAGTGGTTATATCTTATCAATTCAGTTGTGGTAATTTGTACCTTTCTAGGATTCTGTCCATTTTTTCTGTGTCTTATATTCTGTGAGAGTAAAGATTCTCAAGTAGGTATTTATAATCTTCTGAGTTCCCACAGGTTCTGTGGTAATTAGACCCTTTTCATTCCTTCTTGCTTGTATTTGAATTTTTTCTTTCCTCTTTTTGATGAGGTTAGCTAGGGGCTTATCAATTTTATTTAATCTTTGAAAGAAC
>NW_004527283.1:4154-5080 GCF_000260255.1 Octodon degus
TCTCCCACACACTCACCAGGCCTGTGCTGGGACTGGTCTTGGGGGTTCTCGGAAATTGGGCAAAATTCCTACTGGGCAGGTAGGGTAGGGGAGGTGCTGTGGAGTGGTGATGGCCATCCCAAGGCGGTGGAAGAGGGTCTCACCCACACTGTGCCTGGGCTAGGACCAGTAGTTCCCACTTGCTCAGGGTAGCCAGAAGCTTTCCCACACTCACCAGGCCTGGGCTAGGACTGGGTCTCTACTTTCTGTTTTTATGAGCTTCACCCATTGATACTGATGCCAAGTCTTCCTACAGAAGGTTGTTTTTTGTTGTTTAATCCACAGAGCAGTGTGGACACATACAATTTGAAGCAAGCCGTGACACACTCCCATATAGAAATCCTTACTGTAGTTAATGGAAAGCAAATTGGGAAATCATTTGCTAAGTCATTTTTCATTTTCCCTCTAACATAACATCAACCTGTTGTGTGACAAAGTAGTGTACTTCAATGTCATGGAAATGTACACTTCAATGGTATAAATGATAAAGTCTGTTCATATTTTGAAACATAAAAATAACAAGATACTACTATATAACTGGTAATTAATTCATTCAGTCACTTTACAAGCATTTCCCTTAGTGAACTCATTAATGAAGAATTCCCCAGGGGCTCTCACATGATATATATGATTATCTAGAAAATAATATCTGTTTCAATGTAAGAACCACTTCAAACACTTTTGGTGTTTTCATTATGATACAATATTTGCTGATGTTGGAAGAGTAGAAGATTTTAGAAGTTAAGGTTAAGGCAGTTTATTTTTTTTTTCATGTTCTGAATACTTCTAACATCATTATAGTAAATCTTGGGCTTGAGTATTAGCTAACTGGGTGTTAGTCTTTAGCTTATTTTAGTTTCTAAGACAGTTGTAGGGCTCAAGTAGAT
>NW_004527284.1:0-441 GCF_000260255.1 Octodon degus
CATATCTCACAGACATAGAGAAATAATTTCTAAAATTTGTCTGGAACCGGAAAAGACCTAGAATAGCAAAGGTAATTCTGGGCAATAAAGATAAGGCCGGAGGCATTACCATTCCAGACTTGAAATACTACAAGTCTACTGTGATAAAATCAGCCTGGTACTGACATCAAAATAGACCTGAGGATCAATGGAATAGATCAGAAGACACTGAAGCCCCTACGAACACAATCAGCCACCTTGTCTTTGACAAAGGGGCCAAACATACTCACTTGGAGAAAGATAGCCTCTTTAACAAATGGTGCTGGAAAAACTGGCTCTCTACATGCTGAAAATTCAAACTTGACCCAGGTCTATCACCATGCACTAAAATAAAGTTGAAATGGATTAAAGATCTAAACATTAAAGCAGAGGCACTAAATCTCTTGGAAGAGAAAGTAGGAG
>NW_004527284.1:3211-4652 GCF_000260255.1 Octodon degus
TAGGATCTCAAGTCCACATCTTGTACAGCAATTAACCACTAAGAAGAATGTATGCAGTGTGTTAGTTATCGAAACTGTCCTAGCGATTTGATTTGAAACTGTCTCATTGCTATCTGTTTATCAATAAAATTATGAAAAATAATAAAGTCCAGATAATATATTTCTGGTAAAAAATGAAAAAAAATTTCTAGATATTAGTCTTCTTCCAAAGCAATAATTAACAAAAAAATCCCATTCTGTAGTTTGTCTCTTTATTTTATTGATTGTTTCCTTTGTTGTGCAGAAACTTTTTAAATTAAACTTTTACTTACTTATTTTGGTATAGGGTCTTGCTACACAGCTTGGACTTGTACTGATCCTCCTGTCTTAGCCTTCCCAGGGCTGGGATTATAGGCATGCCTTTCCATGCTCAGTTTCAGTGGCTGACAGGGTATGCCCAGGGTTCTGGGACTGGCATGGCATATGGGGGATTGAACCCAGGTCCTTGCACTTGCAAGGCAGGTGCTTAGACCACCGAGCTATCTCCCAACCCTGTGCAGAAACTTTTTAATTTGCTGTGATCCCATCTGTTGATTCTTGGTGCTATTTCTTGTGCACCTGGAGATCTACCCAGCAATTCCCTTCCCATGCTTATATCTGCAAGGGTTTTATCTACTTTATATATCAGCACATTGTTTCTGTTTTAATATCTAGATAATTGATTTATTTTGATTTGATTTAGTGAAAGGTGGGAGGCATGGTTCTAACTTCCTTCTTCTACATGTGGGCAATTATTTTTCCCAGTACCATTTGTTAAAGAGGGTATCTTTTCTGTAGCATGTTTTTGGCCCCTTTTTCAAAGGTCAGGTGGATGAGTGCCTAGTCATGTTTCTGCATCGTATATTCTGTACCCTTGATTTGCATGACTGTCTTGGTGCCTGTACCATCTTTCTTTCTTTCTTTCTTTCTTTCTTTCTTTCTTTCTTTCTTTCTTTCTTTCTTTCTTTCTTTCTATTTTTTTAATCACTGTAGCTTTGTAATACAACTTGAAATCCAAGATTATGATGTTTCCTACTTTGCTTCTGTTTCCCAGGATTTCTTTGGCTTTTCTGGATCTCTTTCAGTTTTATATAAACTTTAGGGTTGTTTGCGTCTAGTTTTGTGAAAAATGTTATTGATATTTTCTTCTGTACTGCATTGAATGTACGTATAATTTTTGGTAGTATTGTTGCTTTGAAAATACTGATTCTTTGGCTATCATAAAGAAATCACCCAACAACAAATGTTGGAGAGGCTGTGGGGAGAAAGGAACACTTCTCCACTGCTGGTGGGAGTGTAGACTGGTGCAACCGTTATGGAAATCAGTATGGAGACTCCTTAGAAAAGCTGGTCTGGAAATCCCCTTTAAACCAGCTATTCCTCTACTGGGAATTTTTCCAGAGGATCTGAAAACATCATATCA
>NW_004527285.1:0-1238 GCF_000260255.1 Octodon degus
TACAACCTTGAAGCAGGACAGTCCCACAACATTCCTTTTCCTGTCTCTTGCCTTCATTCACCACCCCCTTCTTTTTGAACAATCATCTACCCAAGAGACAGCACAGCAGCAACTGGCATGTCATGACAAGAAGCCCATATTCAGAAGACCAGAATGACAGGCACTCCAAGCATGAAACTACTATTACAGATTACCATCTTCAGTATAGTTGCTTAGTTCATAGGTATCAGTATATATAGTTAGTCAGGGTGAGAATCTTTCCATTTAACTGCTAGATTCAAAAATCTTCTGGAGATTCTCAGGATCATTGTCTTGCCCATCTTCTACATATAACTGTATGGCTTGACATTGTCATGTTTCCTAGCTCTTCTCCTTTCCCTCTCTTGATTAGTTAGTCCTCGAGATCCTGCTTTCCTTTTACTTGTATTATACCTTTCTATTTGTATTTCTTCTTTTGAGTTCTTATGCTAGGGAAACTATATGATATTTACACATGTGTGTCTGTTTTATTCCACTTATGAGTATATCCTCAAGTGGCATCCACTTCAATATAAAGGCTTCCAGTTTATCATTCTTAATAGCTGAATAATACTCCATTGTATAAAATACCACATCTTTTCCAACCATTCCTCAGGTGATGGGCATCTTGGTTGTTTCCAAGATTTGGCTATCACAAATTGTGCTGCTATAAACATAGGCACACATATATCACTATGATATGATGTTTTCAGATCCTCTGAGAAAATTCCCAGTAGAGGAATAACTGGTTTAAAGGGGATTTCTAGTCCAAATTTTCTAAGGAGTCTCCACACTGATTTCCATAACAGTTGCACCAGTCTACATTCCCACCAGCAGTGGAGAAGGGTTCTTTTTTCCCCATAGCCTCTCAAATATTTGTTGTTGTGTGATTTCTTTATGATAGCCATTCTTTCTGGGGTGAAATGATATCTCAATGTTGTTTTAATTTGCATTTTGCAGATGGCTAGTGATGTGGAGCATTTTTTCATATATTTATTCGCTTCTCTAATTTCATCCTCTGAGAAGCGTGTGTTCATATTGGATGTCCATTTCTGGATTGGGTCTTTAAATTTTGGGGCCCTAGTGTTTTTTAGTTCTTTATAAATTCTAGAGAGCAGACCTTTGTCTGACTACTTATTTGTCATGATTTTCCCCAAATTTGTGGGTTGTCTTTTCACTTTGTTGGTAATTTCTTTTGACGTGAAAAAACTTCTCAGTAA
>NW_004527285.1:1863-3913 GCF_000260255.1 Octodon degus
CTTTTGGGTATTGACTTTATAACCTGCTATGCTACTGAATTTCTGTATTAATTCTAGTAGCTTCTTGGTGGAGTTTTTTGGGTCTTCCAAGTAAGTTATCATGTCATCTGCAAATAAAGATAATTTAACTTCTTTGTTACCTATTCTTATTCCTCTTATTTCTTTCTCTTGTCTAATGGTTGCAGCTAATGATTCGAGAACTACATTGAATAGGAGTGGTGATAGAGGACATCCTTGTCTTGTACCAGATCTAAGAGTAAAAGATTTTCAGTTTTTCCCCATTTAGGATTATGTTGGCTGTTGGGTTTTCATAAATGTGTTCTTTTGTTTTTGAGACTGGGTCAAGCTGGGCTTGAACTACCATGTTTCATAGGCTGCCATCAAATGCACAGTGATCCTCATGCCGCATTCGCCCAAGTGCTAGGATTACAGGTGTTTGACACCACACCTAACTCTAAAAATAATCCTTAATGAAGATGTACATCTCACTTCTAAGGCAGAAGATGTATGCCAAGATTATACAAGACAGTTCGTTCTGAAGTTCATCATATATAGACTTTGTTCAAACACCCAATGACCAAGTTAATTGATATCTGGCTAAAGCCAAGCCAAAGCTGAAAACAGCCATCAGAGGAAGAGGTTTTGGTATGTTAAATATATTTTATATCTACACAAAGTATTTACAGGGTTGGGAAAAACAGCTTGGCGGTCTAAGTGCCTGCCTGGCAAGCACTAGGACCGGGATCAGTCCCCGGTACTGCATGTTGTGCCAGCCCTGGAAACCTGGGCATGCTAAAAATGGGGTGATGGTGCATGCTTGTAATCCCAGCACTGGGGAGGCTGAGACAGAAGGATCACTGCAAGTCTGAGCTGAGTAGGGAGAACCTGTACCAAATAAATAAGAAGATTTTTTAAGTATTTATAAAATAGTTTATTTATGTCATTATATCTAACCACTATTATTATTATTATTATTATTATTATTATTATTATTCCTATTTCCATCACTGAACTTTTGCGAGAATAATTTCAAACTTCTCACTTCGCATGGTTAGCAGCTTCTATACAGCCTAGTGGTAAGATTAAATAATACTAAAATTTTAAAATGAAGAAACTGCATGGGTCTCTAATTTTTCTTTAGTGTTGTCTTCTACTATCCTATTTTTTTTTATCACTAGTTTTCATATGTAATTTTGGAGTTTTCTTTTCTGATGAAATTTAGAGATCATGAAGTTAACATTTTTAATTCATATTTACAAGAATGAAAACAATTCCAAAAGCAACTTTTCTTTGAGGTCTGGCCAGATAGCTCAGCAGACTAAATCGCCTTCTTAGGCAGAGCACAGTGGCCAGGGTTTGATACCAAGCATTCTGTGCCAGCCCTGCCCCTGGGGCTCGCTGAGACAGTGATTGAGACTGAGCATGGTGGTGCATGCCCATAATCCCAGCTCTTGGGGGGCTGAAAGCAGGAGGATCACTACGAGTTTGATCTACTTAATGAGACTCTGAACACCCTGTAGACCCTGCCCTAAAAATAAAAGAAAAAAGAAAAGAAACTTTTCTTAGAAAACTCATGGTTTATGTAGAATTACACAACTAAAATTTAAATATAGTCTTGAAGTTTATTTTGCTTAGTGTGCAATAATTGTGTAAATATTAAAACTATGTAATAATATTTTATTATTTTGCTTCAAATTTGCTGTGAAAGGGTAATGAACTGAAGCTTTCCAGCTATATGGTTTCTCTTAATTTTTATATTAGCTACTAATCTGTACCATTATTTATTTAGTTATTTTAAACTTCTTAATTGTTTTTGTACAAAAATAAATAACTTCATAATTATTATTGTTTTATTTTATATTTGGTAATTAATATTCCTTCATGGGCTTAATAGAAGGAGAATTTTTATATATAAAATGCATTAGTTCCTGCTACCCTGCGCCGGCGGGACCAGTCCCAGCCCAGGCGCAGCGTGGGCCGGACCCTCTTCCAGCCCCTCGGGCCGCCCCCCATCACTCCGCAGTGCCTCCCCCACCCCGCCCGCCGAGTA
>NW_004527286.1:0-1232 GCF_000260255.1 Octodon degus
TCTGGGGGTTCCCGGAAGTCAGCAGAAATTCCTACTGGGCAGGAGGGGTGGGGGAGGTACGCCGGAGTGGTGGGGGGCGGCCCACACTGTGCCTGGGCTAGGACTGGTCCCCCCAGCGTAGGTTAGCAGGAAGCTCTCCACACACTCACCAGACCTGGGCTAGGACTGGGTCTGGGGGTTCCCGGAAGTGGGCAGAAATTCCTACTCGGCGGGAGGGGTGGGGAGGTACAGTGGAGTGGTGGGGGGTGGCCTGAGGGGGTGGGAGAGGGTCCGGCCCACGCTGCACCAGGGCTGGGTCTGCTCCCGCTGGTGCAGGGTAGCAGGAAGCTCTCCACACACTCACCGGACCTGGGCTAGGACTCTGTTTATCCTTTCAATTGGCCTTAAGCAATGTATATTGGTCTAGTTGAGGTGCATCTTTGCACCTCTTTGAAGGTGGCATGCGTGTTTCCCTGGTAACCTACACCTGTTGCTCTCTAATGTAAGCAGGGTCCAGACAGGATGAAGAGCCAATGCTCCATGCTGCCAGCTGGCATCCAGCCTCAAGATAGAGGCTGTGACTTCCTGGAGCTTGAAAGATTACATCAGAATTGAAGTACCAGACTCCCAAAACATTAGATAATATATCAATAGCATAATGCAAATTACTTTCTCTGCATATGGCAGAGGTAAATGTAGGCCACCCACCTAGTTCAGCTTACAGTACTCATCTGCTTCCCACAATTCTCAGTCATTCCTCCTCAAGTCACTCCTCTTCCACTGAATAAAACCCAGGTATAGCCCTGGGTCGGCCTCTGTTCTGGAAAGCCATCTTCATGGCTGGATTTAGGATCCCTTGGCTCCACAATAATTATAAATATGTTTTAGTATCTTTACTTTTACTGTGGGTTGCACTGGGAGTGGTAGATTGGAATTAACTTGGTGGGATTCCAATAACGTATCTTTGGGATTATAAATACTGAATTCTTGGACTGAGAGGAGAACCTGGAGGGGACTCCTGCACACAATTATTATTGTATTTTCCCCCAGAAGAAAGAGTGTCTCGGGCTGGAGAGATGGCTCAGGGGTCTAAAGCACCTACTTGGAACAAGCTTAGCAAAGCATCAGGGACCACGGTTCAATCCCCCAGCACCACATGCCACCCAGCCCTGCCCCCTGGTGGGCTGAGCTGGCCACACATACACACCTCTCTCTCTCTCTCTCTCTCTCTCTCTCTCTCTCTCTCTCTCAAA
>NW_004527286.1:1332-4394 GCF_000260255.1 Octodon degus
CTCTCTCTCTCTCTCTCTCTCTCTCTCTCTCTCTCTCTCTCAAATAAATAAAAAAAAGAAAGAGTGTCTCTTTTCCTAAATCCTGTAATTTCCCAGGAGCTCCATTTACACCTATCCTGTTAACTATATAATCTTTCAGCATAGTACTGTTTTTCTTTTTTTTTTGTTTTGAAATAGCTCTCACTATGCAGTTAAAGCTGCCTTGAACTTACTATGTAGCCCAGGCTGACCTTGAACTTATGGTGATCCTGCTGCCTCAGCCTCCTGAGTGCCAGGATTACAGGCATGTACCACCACATCTGGCTTCTGTTCCTATTTTTAAAAATCATAGTTTAAACTCCATGCTGTATTGCTCAGATGGCTTTCTTCCTTCCTTTCAGGGCCAGCCTCATACCTTTCCTCACCTTCCTCCTTACATTGATTGCAAGAGAAACCCTTTCTGGACATTTGTAGTGATAACAGTACTAAAAACTACAATGATAACTACCAATAATTGAGTGCCTATCATGAGCTAGAATGCTGTAGACAAATGTTAGCTTTTATTTATACAAACAACTTCAAGGTATATGATAGTACCCTCACTTTATAGGTAGAAACACTGAAGCCCAGAAGGTTTTGACTGACTTCCAGACTCACTTTGCTTTAAGAGGAAGAAACAGTACTCAAAGCCAGATGAGCCTGACAGAAGAGCTCTTTATAGTTCCTAGACTGACTGCTACTGTTTTAGGCTTCCAGAACTCAAGATTTCTTCATACTTTCTGCAGTATCTTATCTCACTTCCCTGATGTTTCTTTTCTGCATGTGTTTTAAATATTGCCACAACCCCAGGCTCTACTCCAGTCCTTCTACTCATTGCAAAGGCAGGAGAGGAATTTATGATACACACAAGCCTTTTTTGACCAGCATCTTTGCTTTATTCTGATAAAGTGCCTGGCATATAGGAGGCAAATACTTTTTCATTCATTTACAAGTACATTGAAATGTGATTGTTGTTGTTTTGTTATCATTATTATTGCAATTAATGTGTAGACTTAGTTCGGGCCCTTTGTTCTCTATAACACCTATCCAGCTCTGAAATATTATTTTCTCTGTAACAGTGAAGCTTCTAGGCAAATGTACCACCCTTAAAACACATCTTCATACTAACAGTAATCATATTATACTATGACTATTCATTTTATTAACTGTTTCTTTTGCTATACTTGAATTCCTGAGTTCAGGGAGAAATCCTTCATCATTATGTTCTCTCATCCCCAACCCTTTATTTCCACAATTTCATAGTGTTTGTTGTGTGTGAGTCTTCAAAAACAAAGCAAAAGATTTATACAGTGAAAATTACAGTATGTTGATAAAAGAGATCAAAGAGAATTTCACAAAAGGGAAAGATATTATTTGTTTCTGAATGAGAAGAACCAAAATTGTGAAAATGATCATACTCTCAAAATTATTATACAGGTTCAATGCAATCCCAATTTAAATACCATGAGTATATCTCACAGATTTAGAGAAAACATTGCTAAAATTCATCTGGTACCAGAAGGTACCTAGAATAGCAAAGGTGATCCTGGGAAACAGGAAAGGCAAGAGGGGTCACAAACCATGACTTGAAATTATACTACAAAGCTGATAAAATCAGCATGGTACTGGCAAAAAGACAAACCTGAGGATCAGTGAAACAGATTAAAAGATATAGACACAACTACGAACACACTCAGTCACTTTATGTTTTACAAAGGGGCCAAACATGTTCACTGAAGAAAGACAGCCTCTTTAATAAATGGTGCTGGAAAAAAAACTGGCTTTCCACATGCCAAAGGCTAAAATTAGACACATGTCTATCACATGCACTAAACTACAGTCAAAATGCATCAAAGATTTAAATGTTAAAACAGAAACACTAAAATCTACTAGAGGAGGATGTAGGTAGAAATCTTGAAGACAAAGGGGTAGGTAGAGAGTTTGTGAATAAAAAACCAAACCACACAGGAAATACTTCAAAGAATCAACAACTGGGATCTCATCTTTTAAAAAAGTCTGCACTTCAGAAGAAATCTCCAACAGAGTAAAAAGAAAACTCATGAATTGGGAAAAAAAATAACTAACTGTTTTTCAAAGATAGGACTTCTATCTAGAACATATAAAGCATTTTTTAAAGATCAGGCCCGTAAAATTCAAAGACTCAATCAAAAAATGGGTATCTGAGATGAATATGCATTGCTCAAATGAAATACAAATGACAAATAAATATATGAAAAAATGTTCAGCATCACTGGTCATTAGATACATGTAAATTAAAACAACACTGAGGTGAGTGAGACAACCTGGGGCCTATGGATCCTGAATAGACCCAGAGCACAGGCCCAGCATGTGAGTGAGACCACCTGGGGCCACTGGATCCTGTATAAACCCAGAGCTCAGGTCCAGTGTGTGAATGAGACTGCCTGGGGCCACCAGATCCTCATTCGACCCAGAGTGCAAGCCCAGCATGGAACCCTTCAGCAGAACTCCCTGCAAAGAGGCTAGAGGCAAGACCCACCCAGCTGATTCAGGAGCAGAACATCTTGCCAGAGTGACACAAAGGGTTCAATTCCAAGGGGTGCAGCAGGAAGAAGTGGAGCACAGCAACCAGAACCCAGCCAAATCCAAGCAACACCCACCTGGAGGAATCTGAACTTCATATATCCAGACCTGGTGCTAAGGTAATAACTCTAAGCTCTATACCAAAGGTCAGAACACAATGGTATACAAAATGACAAAGAGAAGGAACAAAATGCAGTCTCAGGTCCCGAGTCCACCCAGTACAAATGCAGAAGACACTAGCATAGAGGAAACTGAAAATCACACAACTGAAATCTTTGAAATAATAGTATTGGAAGTAAAGAAACAACTGCAGAAAAGTATAAAAGAAATCAGATCAGAAATAATTTCTGAACTAAAAAATGTAGTGATAACTATAATCAAAGAAGTACTAAGTATTGGGGGCCTGGCCCTAGCTCAGGCCTTTAAGTGGCAGCTTCCACAAAGCTGTCAGCCTCAGGTTGCTGGAGTTCGAACCTCACACC
>NW_004527287.1:0-1926 GCF_000260255.1 Octodon degus
GCAAAGTGTACCTGAAGCTCTCCCACACACTCACCGGGCCAGGGGTAGGACTGAATCTGGGTATTCCTGGATTGTGGCAGAAATTACTACAGGGCAGGTGGGGTAGGGGAGGTGCTATGTAGTGGTAGAGGGCATCCCAAGGGGATAGGAGAAAGTCTCATCCATGCTGCACCTGTCCTGGGACCAGTAGTTCCCACCAGCGCAGGGTAGAGGGGAGTTTTCCCACACACTCACTGGGCTTGGGCTAAGACTGAGTCTGGGGATTCCCGGAAAGTGGCAGAATTTCCTATGATGGGCAGTGTAAGGGAGGTGCTGTGGAGTGGTGGGGGTGTCCCAATGGGGTGGAAGAGGGTCTCACCTGCGATGGACCTGGGCTGCGATATGATGTAACTTATATCTCTTTCCATCCCATAAGATTCCCCCAATATGACAACCAATTTTAAAAGAAATAAGAGTCCTTCACTTTACTTCATATTGAAAAGAGCTTGATAGTGAAATAAAAGTATAATAATTATAGCCACAAGTAAAAGAAAAGTAATGAATTGAACCCAGGAAGAGGTTATAGAATTTAAACTGCTCAAAGAGTTTTTAGCCCCTGCCACAGGCCTCAAAATCTCAGTTGTAAGCTGCCATTTCAACCTGTTTGTTAATGAAAACTGACATGTCACCTCACAGTCGTAATTCAGATGGTGGGACTCTGAAAAGGCCACTTGCCTACCTAAGACTCTGGACTTGGTGTCAAAAGGGCAGCCTCCCCACTTGCATGCACTTGCTACCAGCACCCTCTTGATCAAGAAGGCACACATTCCGGCTTTGGGAGAGAACCTGACTGCTCTGGGGCCTGGCGCCGTTCCTGAGCTCCTCACAACTCAAGGACTGCATTGGCTCTTGAGCAGCTGCATCATCCAGTACCAAGACTCCTTGTCGGAAATTCTCAGCTTTCCTTCTATCCAGGTACAGCTTGAAACCCACCACCTGTGTGCCCACAGTACTTGGAAAACCAGAGCATGACTACCTTGCCTTGACCGCTGAGCTCTTTTCCAGCCAACCCAATAAAAGGAGCCTCTAACAGACATGAGTATACCCTGTTCACAGACAGAAGTAACTCTGTTAAAAGTGGACAACATAAGGCTGGCTATGTGGTCTTCACCATTGAAGAAATGCTTCTGGCAAGAACCCTTCCTCAAACTTGCTCCACGCAATGAGCCAAGCTCTGGGCACTTATACAACCACCTAAAGTCCAAATCCTGGGACTCATACTGTCCTCCAACAGGTTAATCCATCTTTGGGGGAGGACTGTTGGCTCTGTATGTTCCTCACTGCCTTTGCAGCTTTATGGCTGACCCCAACTGTCTCTTAATTCAACAATACATATGTGCCAGCCTATGTACTCCAAGTCTGCCCAGTCCAAGAAACAGGAGACTTAAAAAATGTTCAAAATTCTACTCACGCCCTGCAAAAACAGATTCACTCTTTAGCCATGATTGTCTTTCAGAACAGAATGGCCTTGGATCTCTTAACCACTCAACAAGAGGGCATTTTCCTCTTCTTGGAAGTAAAATGCTGCAATTATACACACAAGTCTGGCATAATCAGATAAAACTCCCAACAGAAAACTCCCAAAAAATATCATGAGCATGGCCCCAAGGAATACAAGCTGCATCCTCCTGATGGGGTTTTTTAGAGTTCTTCCCCAGTGGACTGGGGCCTTAACGGCCCCTAATGACACTCATGCTAATTCTATTCCTAGGCCCTGGCCCGTCCATCTTTTGAACAGATTTCCTTTTCTTGTATTCTTTTTTGAATATATTTAGTACAGGGCCTACATGGACTCACTACACAGATAGGACTCGTAGTGATCCTCCTCTTTTCAGTCTCCCAATGTAGTAATTACATTCACATGCAATCACCCCATCACTGTCTCGG
>NW_004527287.1:2761-4177 GCF_000260255.1 Octodon degus
ACTTACTAGTTTGTTCTGTACTTTACAGCAGCTGACATCGTTTACTAAAGCAGCTCATACAGAACAGGATGGCAGCGCTTTGGTCAGGTTATTAAATTAGTTTGACATGGGTCACCATTGTAACATTCATTAACAATAGAGTCTGAGTAAGTGGGCTTTTAGAACTCTACAACAGGTAATATCTCCCATGCCCCCACTAGTTTTTATGCCATCTCTCAAACTGTGGTCACCTTGTCTTTTAATTTTGTCTCCTTGAGGGCATAGCCCTGTCTGACTGTCTATATTTTGTTTAATTTAGCTGCTTTTAACATTATCTCTCTGAAGGTGTAAACCATACTGCCATGAGGGAGTATGGGCCATGACCGCTCTGGCTACTTCATGCTGGAATGGGCTGCAGTTGTTGACTGGCATTCAGAGACAGTTTACAGAGGTTTTACCTAAAGGCCCTCAATAGACACTAGGCAATTTTATCTTGGGTAGGCAGAACGGCTCTAAATCTGGAGGAGGAAAAACCAAACAAACAAACAAATAATAATATCAACAGAATACAGTAATTATTTAACAGATTTGAAATGTAATAACCTTTTGAAGTTTGTAATTATAAAAACATTAGTCAAAACATTTTGTAGGTTTATTAACAGAGATCTCTTTATCTTCCATGGCCATTGGGTATTGTCTCAAATTGGCCTACTCTTGTGTTTTTACCCACTTTGCCTATTTTGGGGGGCACATGAAATCTGAGACCTAAGGGCAAACATTCAGTACTGTTTAGTTTGCAAGTGGGGTCACTGGCTGGGTATTTATCTACATGAGCTTTTATTAAATGTTTAACAGGCTGCAAAATCTGTATGATAAAATGGGTCTTGGTATCTTTTAAGAGAGAACAAATTTTCTGAGTGATTAAAACATATATATGATCAAAGTATGAACATTTGAGCCAACAGGTACATTTATAAATCTTTTGAGACCCAGTAATCATAACTCATTAGCTCTTAGATCCCTTTATTCATGGAGTTTGATAGTTTGTTATAAATTTTTCTATTTTTTTTAAATTTGAGAACATATGGAAAACCAGATTAATACCTTATTTTTGCTGTTAATGTTTTTAAGTATTTTTTATAGGCTCAGGATATTATCTATATATATATGAACAATATATCTCAATTATAGGTGGAATAAAGATCAGGGTTGGAGAAGACAAAGAGACCTGTGTCAATATCCAGTAATGGGATGGGATTTTTCCTCTAGTCGTGATTACTCAGGGCTCCTCCATGGAGATGACAGTCTGGCCATAGGGAGGAAGCAGGCTCAGTACACTTTAGTGCTACTGGACCATTGGGGAAGCTGAGTCTGAGCCCTGGGGCCTTCACCTCAGAGTGCAGTCTCACTTTTAGTGGCTGCCTTGGCAGTTAGGGC
>NW_004527288.1:0-1418 GCF_000260255.1 Octodon degus
AATGACTTAAAAGGGGCTCTAATAGAATCCCCTGCTCTTGCACTGCCAGATCTCCAAAAACCCTTTACCTTGTTTGTGGATGAAAAAAGAGGGATAGCAAAAGGGGTCCCTCACCCAGCGATTAGGCCCCTGGGATAGACCAGTCGCATACCTATCCAAGAGACTGGACAATGTGGCAGCCAGATGGCCGGCCTGCCTCTGGATGATAGCAGCTGTGGCCCTCTTAGTTCAGGAAGGAAAAAAGTTAATTTTTGGACAACTCATCAGGGTGGTTTCACCACATGCCCTAGAGACTCTAATTAAGACACCACCAGACAGGGGCTGGAGAGATGGCTCAGTGGTCTAAAGCACCTACTTAGAACAAGCTTGGCAAAGCACAGAGACCACGGTTCGATCCCTTAGCACCACATGCCAGCCAGCCCCGCCCCCTGGTGGGCTGAGCTGGCCACACACACACTAAATAAATGTAAAAAAAAAATTATATCCATATTTCATTTAAAAAAAAAAAAAAAGACACCACCAGACAAATGATGACCAATGCCCAGATCCTTCATTACCATACTCTCTTGTTGGATTCTACTGCTGTCCAATTCAAGGAAGCATCCTCACTAAATCCTGTGACGCTTCTGCCGGATGATGACCCCTCTTGCCTCTACACGACTGAGTGAGCATTGTCGAAGGAGTGACCAACCTCAGAAAAGATCTCATGGACATCCCGCTGCCCAACGCAGACCTGACCCTCTTCACCAACAGAAACAGCTTCATCCATAAAGGTAAAAGGATGGCAGGGGCAGCGGTGGTCTCTCCCGACCAACAACTATAGGTGAAAGATTTGGAGCCTGGCACCTCTGCACAGAAAGCAGAACTCATCGCTCTGACCCAGGCTCTCCACCTAAGCCAAGGTAAGAGAGCTAGCATCTATACCGACAGCAGATATGCTTTTGCTACCGTACATGTACATGGAATGATATATCAGGAAAGAGGGTTATTAACCTCAAATGGACAAAAGATTAAAAATGCGCCTCAAATCTTAGACCTGCTTGCTGCTATATGGCTTCCGCTAGAGGTCTCCATCATGCACTGTAAGGCCCACACATCAGGAACTGATCTGATTTCACATGGAAATCGCCTGGCAGACCAAGTCGCCAGGGAAATAGCTACAAAATCAGTGGGGTCAGATCTTGAGGCTACCGAGGCTCAGATCTTATATATGATGCCTTCGATCATCTTGGACCCAACGTATACCAAGGGAGACTTACATTTGGCTTCACTATTAAATGCCAAGCCACCAGACTCAGACAAATGGTATCAACTGCCAGACAAACATATCTTGGTACCTGAGGCCTTCAGAAGGGAGTTAATCCAAAAAGCCCATGGGGCAACTCATTTGGGGGGCTCCAAGTTGGCCGACCTTTTCC
>NW_004527288.1:3348-4297 GCF_000260255.1 Octodon degus
GACTGAATGCTGGCTCTGCCTTTCCCCCAGCCCTCCTTTATATACTGGCGCTCCAATAGTCTATAATCTGTCTCAGTTCGTAAATACTACACAAGCCTCACCACGCTGCTCACATCACCAATCGCCCCCTTTAACCCTGGACAATGTTCTCCCCGTCCCAGGAACATGTTTTATATCACAGGACTATGCCTTGTCTGATGATTGCTATTCTCCTTTGTGCCAGCCTCACCTTACTTTTCCTGTTTATAACCAGTCCTATCCAGCCAATCAGCTACTCGAGGCCCCGAATGGAACTTGGTTTGCCTGTTTGCACAGAGGAATAATTCCCTGCCTACAAAATAGATCCTTCACTCAGATCCCGGAGTTAGGTGTCCTGGTCCACATCCTACCCCAAGCTTACTGGTACTCCTTAGAAGAGGGGCTCAGACATCTAGAAACAGGGGGTCGATTCTGTAGGGCAAACCCAGTGCTGGTGCGGATGTTACTCGGGATCGGAGTTGCTGGATCAATGGGGCTGGGTATTTCAGGATTAGTGGTCGGAGATCAAAACTTTAGATGGCTTAGTGAACAAGTTGATAAAGATTTGTCCAGCTTACAGGACTCTATAACTAAATTAGAAGAATCTCTCGGCTCACTGGCAGAAATGGTGTTACAAAATCGTAGAGGGTTAGATCTGCTACTTCTAAAGGAAGGACTATGATTGGCCTTGGGAGAAAAATGTTGTTTATATACAAATCATCCGGGATTATAAGACAAAATATGGCAGAAATAAAACAGAGACTGGGAGTGAGATGACCCGGAGCCCTCCAGATCCTGAATAGACCCAGAGCGCAGGCCCGGCAAGTGAGTGAGATGACCCGGGGCCCTCCAGATTCTGAACAGACACAGAGCGCAGGCCCGGCGAGTGAGTGAGATGACCCGGGTCGCGGGATCCTGAACAGACCCAGAG
>NW_004527289.1:0-514 GCF_000260255.1 Octodon degus
CTTCTTCTTCTTCTTCTTCTTCTTCTTCTTCTTCTTCTTCTTCTTCTTCTTCTTCTTCTTCTTCTTCTTCTTCTTCTTCTTCTTCTTTCTTCTCTCCTTCTCCTCCTCCTCCTCCTCCTCCTCTCTTATCCCACTCAGCCCACCTAAAGGGCATGGTTGGTGCAGCATGTGGTGCCGGGGATTGAACCAAGGTCCCCTGCATCTGCCTAAGCTAAGCTAAGCAGATACTTTAGACTGCTGAGCTATCTCACCAGCCCCCTAAAAATCTTTGAATGCCCAAGTTTATCAAATAGACTAGACTCATACCTATATCAACTATTCTTCCTGTGATATTGGACAGCTAAACAGATTAAGAGAGAGTCTCTAGCTATCAAAGAGTGTTGTGTAAAAGTGTAAGATACTTTTACTTGAACTACATTGCATTTTCCCCAATATCTGTAATTTTTTAAAACATTTTTGAAATTTGTTTTTATGGTAGTGCTTCCCCTTCTGTTTTACATTTATATTGTATGTT
>NW_004527289.1:4324-5388 GCF_000260255.1 Octodon degus
GTCTCAAGTGGCAGTCTCACAGGAAATGAGGTGTTTCATCTTCCAATTTTTACCTTTTCAAATTCATAGGAAGTGTGATTCCTAATACAAGCGCTACAACAAGGACACTACTGTTTCTAAAACAAATATGTAGAGAACAATGTCAAACTTTCCCCAGCATTCCGCTTCATTCAAGATTGAAAACTGGTGTAGCACTCGGTAAAATTGAAGATGTAGCTTTTTAAACTATGGCAGCCCTCACATACTGACCATAATCTTCTGAGAAAACTGGCGGCTGATCATTCTAATTAAAACACAGAAAAGTAAGCCTATGACTTATTCACTCAAAAGATGACTTATTCTAAATCTTTAGAACAAATAGCTGGACACACAAATTTGTCATCATAGTTTAGAGACTTATTGAGATTAAAGCACTATATCTATGATTTATGATGGACTCTTTTTAGCAATTTTTTAAATAGAGTCAAGTGGAGTGAACAAGCAAGATCAAATTTTTTTTATTATTTAAAATGTGATTTCTGGCTTAAAGTACAGCAAGAGAGAATTGTAAATAAGAAGTAAATTAAACAAATACAATTGTGTTGTAATAATAAATTTTAATATTTATTATTCCCATGTTCAGAAAAATTACCAACTCTAATTTGAAAGATCTGCAAACTTGTTGATAAATAAAAATGTTTACATTGTCTGACACCTTCTTAGTCTTCATGTGGCCATTTCATCCTCTTTCACCTTATTTATTTATTTATCTTTTTGAGACAAGCCTTTCTCTGTTGTACAGGCTAGCCTTGTACTTACTTTGTAGCCCAGGCTGGCACCAAACATGCATCTGTCTGGGTCTTTCTACCATGCCCGAACAACTCTTTTATTTCTAAAGGGAAGAGATTATGTTTTTTTGTCAGCATTTTTTATAGTAAATTGAAGTTTTAAATATGAACTAAAATTAAAATTATTTCATCTCTCTCCTCTTGCATATAAACATTTCATTTTTTCCTTCCCAGTCCCCACTTATTTTAGGAGTAGAGAGATAATCATGTCAATGGGGTGGTAAAGAAGATGCAAAG
>NW_004527290.1:0-1240 GCF_000260255.1 Octodon degus
TTGCGCTGTATACAGGAACAGGCTTTGGAGTGCCCTTCATCCTAAAGATGCTGGAGCTTAGCTGGCTCTTCTGCATTAAGAACTCACACTTAGAAACACAAATCATGCAGTAGAAGCAAGCAGCTCTCCTCAGGGCACTGGAGTCTAGAAAAGAGTTTGGGGCTCTTTGCCCTTTGGAATGAATGGGAGAGAGAACAGACTTCTGCAGTTTCTCTGCACCTACAGGTGGGAAAGTCACAAACTCACAGATGGTTTCTCATAGGAGACTGCAATATTAGACACTCTTTTCACAGCACGGAACTGTGAAGTACTTTAGTTACAAAAGTGAAGTTTTAGACAGAGTTCTGTGTTGCTCTGTATACAGGAACAGACATTGGAGTGCCCTGCTTCCCAAAAAAGCTGGAGCTTAGCTCGCTCTTCTGCGTTAAGAACTCACACATAGAAACACAAAAAAGCAATAGAAACAAGCAGCTCTCCTCAGGGCATAGGAATCTAGAAAAGAGTTTGTGGCTCTTTGACCTTTGGAATGAATGGGAGGGAGAACAAACTTCGGCAGATTCTCTGCACCTCCAAATGGAAAGTCCCATACTTCACGGATGCTTTCTCTTAGGAGAGTGAATGATTTGCCACTCTTTTCACAGAGCAGAATTTGAAGTACATTCGTTACAAAAGTGACGTTTTAGCCAGCGTTCTGTGTTGCGCAGTATAGAGGAACAGGCATTGGACTGCCCAGCTTCCCAAAGAAGGTGGAGCTTAGCTTGCTCTTCTGCATTAAGAACTCACACTTAGAAACACAAATCATGCATTAGAAAAAAGCAGCTCTCCTCACGGAACTGGAATCTGCAAAAAGTTTGTGGCTCTTTGCCATTGGAATGCATTGGAGAGAGAAAAATCTACCGCAGTGTCTCTGTACCTCCAGGTGAAAATATAGAAACTTCACGGATGCTTTCTTTTAGGAGACAGAATAATTTTGCACTCTTTTCACAGTGTGTAACTGTGAAGTACTTTAGTTACAAAAGTGAAGTTTTAGCCAGTGTTCTGTTTTGCTCTCTATACAGGAACAGGCATTGGAGTGCCCTGCTTCCCAAAGAAGCTGGAGTTTAGCTGGCTCTTCTGCATTAAGAACTTACACTTAGAAACTCAAATCATGCAGGAGGAACAAGCAGCTCTCTTCAGGGCACTGGAGCCTATAATCGTGTTTGTGGCTCTTTGCCCATAGAAATCAATGGGAGAGAGAACA
>NW_004527290.1:2340-4199 GCF_000260255.1 Octodon degus
GTGAAGTTATTGCCAGATTTCTGTGTTACGCTGTATATAGGAACAGGCATTGGAGTGCCCTGCTTCCCAAAGAAGCTGGAGCTTAGCTGGCTCTTCTGCATTAAGAACTAACACTTACAAATACAAATCATGCGGTAGAAACAAGCAGCTCTCCTCAGGATACTGGAGTATAGAAATGTGTTTGAGGCTCTTTGACCTTAGGAATGAATGGGTGAGAGAACAAACTTCTGCAGTTTCTCTGCACATCCAGTTGGAAAGTATCAAATTTCATGGATGCTTCATCATAGGAGATGGAATGATTTGCCACTCTTTTCACAGCGCAGAACTGTGAAGTGCTTTCGATAAAAAAGTAACGTTTTTGCCAGAGTTCTTTGTAGCTCTGTATACAGGAACAGGCATTGGAGTTTCCTGCTTCCCAAAGAAGGTGGTGCTTAGCTCCTCTTCTGCATTTAGAACTCACACTTAGAAACATAAATCATTCATCAGAAACAAGCAGATCTCCTCAGGCACTGGAGTCTAGAAACGTGTTTGTGGTTCTTTGCTGGTAGAAATGAATGGGAGAGAGATAAAACATCTGCAGTTTCTCTGCACCTCCAGGTGGAGAGTCACAAACTTTGCGGATTCTTTCTCTTGGGAGACTGAATGATTTGCCACTCTTTTCACAGCGCAGAACTGTGAAGTACTTTAGTTACAAAAGTGACGTTTTACCATAGTTCTGTGCTGCGCAGTATACAGGATTCAGGCATAGGATGCCCTGCTTTGAAAAGAAGGTGGAGCTTCGCTGCCTCTTCTGCATTAAGTATTCACACTTTGAAAAACAAACCACGCATGAGAAACAAGCAGCTCTCCTCAGGGCACTGGAGTCTAGAAACGTGTTGGTGTATCTTTGCTCATAGGAATGAATTTGTAAGAGGACAAACTTCTGCAGTTTCTCTGGCCCTCCATTTGGAAAGTCCCAAACTTCACGGATAGATTCCTTAGAAGTCTCAATGATTTGCCATTCTTTTCACAGAGCAGTTCTGTGAAGTACTTTAGTTGAAAAACTGACGTTGTAGCCAGAGTTCTGTTTTGCGCTGTATACAGGAACAGGCATTGGAGTGCCCTGCTTCCCAAAGATGCTGGAGCGTAGGGGGCTATTCTGCATTAAGAACTCACACTTATAAAATCTACTCATGCAGTAGAAATCAGCAGCTCTCCTCAGGGCACTGGAGTCTTGAAACGTGTTTGTGGCTCTTTGCCATTAGGAATGAATGGGAGAGAGAAAAAACTTCGGCAGTTTCTCTGGACCTCCATGTGGAAAGTCACAAACGTCACGGATGCTTTCTCTTGGGAGAGTAAATGATTTACCACTCTTTTCACAGTGAGGAACTGTGAAGTACTTTAGTTAGAAAAATGATATTTTAAACTGTGTTCCGTGTTGCGTTGTATACAGGATCAGGCATTTTAGTGCCCTGCTTCCCAAAGAAGCTGGTGCTTCGCTGGGTCTTCTGAATTAAGAACTCACACTTAGAAATACAATTCTTGCAGTAAAAACAAATAGCTGTCCTTAGGGCACTGGAGTCGAGAAACGTGTTTGTGGCTCTTTGACCATTGGAAAGAATGGGAGAGAGATCAAACATTGGCCGTTTCTCTGCACCTCCAGGTGGAAAGTCACAAACTTCACAGATGCTTTCTCTTAGGAGAATGAATGATTTGCCACTCTTTTCACACGCAGAAATGTGAAATACTTTAGTTACAAAGTCACGTTTTACCCAGTGTTCTGTTTTGTGCAGTATAAAATAACAGGCATTGGAGTGCCCTGCTTCCCAAGAAGCTGGAGCATAGCTGGCTATTCTGCATTAAGAACTCACACTTAGAAA
>NW_004527291.1:0-514 GCF_000260255.1 Octodon degus
TACTGAAGTTAAGGTGGAGCTCTACAGAGTTTGGACTTATCCAGCTGTGTCTGGCTTGGGTCGGCCTGCTGTGCTCAGCTCCTTCCTTCTGCAGACCAGGGCTAGGACTGGGTCTGGGGGTTCCCAGAATTTGGCAGAATTTCCTACTGGGCAGGAGGGGTGGGGAGGTATGGCAGAGTGGTGTGGTGCGGCCCCAGGGGGTGGGAGAGGGTCTGGCCCAAGCTGCCGCCTGGGCTGGGACTGGCCCAGCAGGCGCAGGGTAGCAGGAAGCTCTCCACACACTCACTGGACCTGGACTAGGACTGGGTTTGGGGGTTCCCAGAAGTAGGCAGAATTTCCTATTCGGCAGGAGGGATGGGGAGGTATGGCAGAGTGGTGTGGGGCGGCCTGAGGGGGTGGGAGAGGGTCTGGCCCACGCTGCGCCTGGGCTGGGACTGGTCCCACCTGCGCAAGGTAGCAGGAAACTCTCCGCACACTCACTGGACCTGGGCTAGGACTGGGTCTGGGGGCTCCC
>NW_004527291.1:2510-3247 GCF_000260255.1 Octodon degus
AGAAAAAAATTGGAAGACAATTTATCCATTGCAGACTTTTAAAATCCTGTATTTATATAGTAATACTTTGTTTCTTTGCTTTATCAATTTTTAAAAACACCAGTTTATTGGTTATCATGAAAGATCTGGATTTGTTTTACAACTGCTCTTCTATAATACTTTAAAGTATATGTGTGTATACTCATGTTATTTTTGTTTCTCAGCTTCTTCTGTTTATTATATTTGTTTTTATACTTATTGTATTTGAAATTATAAATAAAAATTTAAACACTGATTTTCAGCCTCCGAATTCTTTTTTTTTTTTCTTTGTAGGACAGGGTCTATAGAGTTTCATTGTGTAGATCGGATTCATAATGATCCTCCTGTTTACAGACTCCCAAGTGCTGGGAATACAGGCAGCACCACCACACCCAGTCTCAATTGCCTTCTCAGCAGGCTTCAGGAGTGGGGCTGGTACAGAAGGCCTGGGGATCAAATCTACAACACCTACATTTGTATAAGAAGGAGCTTTAATCTGCTGAGCTATTTGGCCATCCCCAGTCTCTGAATTCTGAGACCATCCTTGAATGCATCTTTATAAACTGTGGATGTTTACATCACCCACTTTTTTCATTATAATTTTATTTTATTTTGAAAAGTAAAAAGAAAAGCAAGAAAAATAAAAACACAGAAACAGTGTAGAATACAACAATATGTATGTTGCAGATTTTCAAAACAAAAGTGGCTGATTAACAATG
>NW_004527291.1:4197-5161 GCF_000260255.1 Octodon degus
GTTCCATTTCTTTCCATTTAACTGTATCTGTAACTTTCAGGTTTTATTTCTTCTTTTGCATTCTTACACTAGAGAGATAATATGACATTTACACATGTGGATCTGGTTTATTTTAATTATGAGTATAGCTTCAAGTTGCAGCCACTTACAAATGAAAGTTTCGAGTTTGTATTTCTTTATAGCTGAGTAATATTCCATTGTATAAAAATACCACATTTTTTCATCCATTCATCAAGTGAGGAGTATGTTGATTTTTTCCATGATTTCTTTATCACAAATGGTGCTGCTATAAACATGGGTCCACGTGGAACACTATGATGAGATGTTTTCAGTTCTTTCAGGAAAATTACCAGAAGGGGAACAGCAGAAAATTATTTTCATTTTTTCTTAATAATTTATTTTCTATATTTAGTACAAGGTCTACAGGTTCTACAGGATCTCACTACATAGATGAGACTCATAGTGTTTCTCCTGTTTTCAGCCTCCCAACTGCTGGGATTACAGGTGCACACCACTATGCCCAGTCTTAATTGCCCTCTAAGTGCACCCTGGGGACTGAGCTGGCACGGCACAACTGGAAGCCAAACCTGGCCACTGCACTCTGTCCAACCAGGTGATTTATCCTGCTGAGCTATTACATTGACCTAGAATGGCTCGATTGAATTATATTTCCCGTCCTAGTTCTTTGATGGGTATCCACACTGATTTCCATAAAGGTTGTGCGAGTCTACATTCCCACCAGCAGTGAGAAGGCTTCTTTTTCTACACAACCTCTCCAGCATTTGTTGTTAGTTGACTTCTTTATCATAGTAATTCTTTCTGGGTGTAGAGATGGTATCTCAATATTGTTTAAATTGTGTTTCACAAATGGCCAGTGAGGTAGAGCAATTTTTATATATTTACTTGCCTTTAGCATTTCTTCCTCTGACAACTGTGTTTGTTCATCTTGGATGCTCATTTTTGG
>NW_004527292.1:0-638 GCF_000260255.1 Octodon degus
TATTTATTTAGTACAGGGTCTCACTGTGCAGCTCTGACTGGTAGTGATTCTCATGTCTCAGCCCCCCAGTGCTGGGATTACAGATATGCACCATCATGCCTGACTTTAGAGGCCCACATGGCACACCTGGAACCCGGTCAGGCATGGCATGCGGTACCAGAGTTTGAACCTGTGTCCTTGAGCTTGCCAGTCAGGCTTTCAGATGGCAGTTATCTCTGCAGCCCTCTGCTCTCTTTTATCTCTTCTTGTTCCCCCCCCACCCTCTTTCCAATGGAGTTTACCTGCTGTTGCTACAGCTCCTGCTCAATCCTTACTGGCGAGACCCACAACCTGAAAGGCGGTGGTGAGGACTGGAGATGTTGGATCTAAGGAGTGTGAGAGAGACTATGACCCCCAAGCTCTGCCTCTGCTTCCACCCCTTCTTCCCAAAGCTGGTTCTGCTGGGCAAGGAAATCCTACCTGGACCTCTCCCTGCTGCTGTCTATTTGCTCTTTCTAGCCAAGGGTTTAAAGCAGGCCTTTGTAATTTCAAGGCACTTAGGACTCGAGGGAATGAAACAACCTCCCCAGGGACAGGAAAGGTGTCTTCTTTTTGATGCCTAGTACTAACAGGGGGCAGACAGTGTCTTATTTAAAAAT
>NW_004527292.1:4063-5422 GCF_000260255.1 Octodon degus
TGTGTTTTGAAAGGACTTCTTTTGAAAATGTAATATTTAAATTTTCTAGCAGCTATATCTACGGGGTCCTGCATTGCTAGGAACATACTTCAATGCTAGAGGTCAGCTACGCCATTTCAGAAAGATAGAAACATTGAATATAAACCAATGAAATAATCCAAAGAATACTTTTTGAAAAATCATCATTTTTGAATCAGTGCATTTAGAGTGACCCCTCTGTAAGCCCATACTGATGTTTTCTCTTCCTCCACAATCTTACATACTATGCAAGACCTTAAGCCCCCATTTCTGGTTCTAGTTTACTGCCTCCTCTCTTTCTCTGCCTCTCCTCACTGATTTCATATGTAAACACTGTAGCCTTCCCTCAGCCCCCAGTTGTGACACCCGGTGCCTACCTTGGCACATGAGGAAATACACGTGGAACTGTTTGCTTTCCATAGTAAGGAGCCACCAACTGGTTGGATTATCTCCAGTAGAAATGTCTGTGCCATGCTAGAGGCCGTGAGCCTGAGATCAGGTGCCAACAGAGCAGGGTTATGGCAGAGGCCCCTTTCCCATGGACAGTGCAGCCTCCTTCTTGCATTGTGACAGGGTGGTGAGAAGTCCAGGGGGTCATTTTTTTAAAGGCATTGAATTCATTCAGGAGGACTCCACCTTTGTGATGTAAAATTTTCTCCTACAGGCTTCACCTCTCTTAATACTGAGGGTTACAATTTCAAAATATTTCTTTAGGAAAATATCAGCCCTCGATCTATTGTAATTTCTCTACAAAGAGATATTGTAAAAGAAAAAGACATTATAAAATAATTTGAGCTTGGTAGATTTCATTGTTAGAGATACATCTTTCCTGAATTTAAAGGGGCTGCATGGTGAACTACAGTACTTTTTTTCCCAATTGAAAATCTAGATTCCTGTGTTGTAGAAGAAACTGGATTTCTCTGCTCTGAGAGTGCAATAGAGCCAGATCCCTGGCCACAAGGGGGCCACCATCCCCTGGAGAACTAATGTCAGGGCTGAATGAGGAGGGCACGTAAAGTGTTAGCTTATCTAACCAGCGTGATGACTGGGCAAATGACTACTTATTTTCAATTTTATTCTACCTTATGAGGAAATAGAAAAACCTGAGCACTTGAACCATCTCAATGTAAGATCCCATAAGCTGCTCTAGACAAGGTGGTGTCCAAGTAGCAACAGGAGCTGAGTTAATTGACACTCATCCACAACTATATGGTGAACTAGTTTTCAACTAAAGCAATTCAATAAGGGAATGAAAATGGTTTCAATGAATGGTATTCGAAAGATAGGGAAGGAGACAGAAGAGTACAGAAGAAATGGAGACACGGGACTTGTCAGTATCAA
>NW_004527293.1:0-1016 GCF_000260255.1 Octodon degus
GACCTGGGCTAGGACTTGGTCTGGGGGTTCCCGGAAGTCGGCAGAAATTCTTACTAGGCGGGAGGGGTGGTGAGGTATGGTGGAGTGGTGTGGGGTGGCCCGAGGGGGTGGGAGAGGGTCAGGCCCATGCTGCGCCAGGACTGGGACTGGTCCCGCCGGCACAGGAAGCAGGAAGCTCTCCACACACTCACCGGACCTGGGCTAAGACTGGGTTTGGGGGTCCAGGCAGTCACCAGAAATTCGTACTGGGCAGGAGGTGTGGGGGAGGTTCGGCGCAGTGGTGGAGGGCAGCCCGAGGGGGTGGGAGAGGGTCCGGCCCACACTGCGACTGGGGGGGAATGGTCCTGCTGGCGCTGGTTAGCATTAAGCTCTCCACACATTCACCATACCTGGGTTAGTACTGGGTCCAAAAGTGAGGTTTTAGCCAGAGTTCTGTGTTGAGCTGCACAACGAACAGGCATTGCAGTGCCCTGCTTTCCAAAGAAGCTGGAGCTTAGCTAGCTCTTCTGCATGAAGAATACACATTTGGAAACACAAATCATGCAGTGCAAACAAGCAGCTCTCCTCAAGGCACTGGACTCTAGAAACGTGTTTGTGGCTCTTTGTCAATTGGAATGAATGGGAGAGAGAACAACCTTCTGCAGTTTCTCTGCACCTCCAGCTGGAAAGTCACAAACTTCACCGAAGTTTTATTATAGGAGACTGAATAATTTGGCATTCTTGTCACAGCACGGAACTGTGAAGTATTTTGTTACAAAACTGAGGTTTTAGCCAGAGTTCTGTGTTGCGCAATACAAAGAACAGGCATTGTAGTGCCCTGCTTTCCAAAGAAGCTGGAGAGTAGTTGGCTCTTCCGCATTAAGAACTCACACTTAGGAACACAAATCATGCAGGAGAAACAAGAGCTCTCCTCAGGGCACTGGAGTCTAGAAACGTGTTTGTGGCTCTTTGCACATGGAATTAATGGGAGAGAGAAGAAACTTCTGCAGTTTCTCTGCACCTCCAGGTGGAAAGTC
>NW_004527293.1:4123-5521 GCF_000260255.1 Octodon degus
AATGAATGGGAGAGAGAACAACCATCTGCAGTTTCTCTGCACTTCCAGCTTGAAAGTTATCAACATCAGGAATGCTTTCAATTAGGAGACTGAATGATTTGGCACTCTTTTCACAGTGTGGAACTGTGAATTACTTTAGTTACAAAAGTAACATTTTAGTCACAGTTCTGTGTTGCACAGTACACAAGAACAGGTATTGGAGTGCACTGTTTCCCAAAGAAGCTTGAGCATATCTGGCCCTTCTGCATTAAGAATTCACACTTAGATACACAAATTATGCAGTATACACGAACAGCTCTCCTCAGGTCTCTGGAGTCTAGAAAAATGTATGTGTGTCTTTGCCCTTAGGACTGAATGGGAGAGACAACAACCTTCTGCAGGTTCTCTGCACCTCCAATTGTAAAGTCACAAAGTTCACGGATGCTTTCTCTTAGGAGACTGAATTATTTGCCACTATTTACACAGTGCAGAACTGTGAAGTACTTTATTAACAAAATTGACGTTTTATCCAGAGTTCTGTCTTGTGCCGTATACAGGAACAGGCATTAGAGTGCACCCCATCCCAAAGAAGCTGGAGCTTAGCTGGCTCTTCTGTACTAAGAACTAAAACTTAGAAACATAAATCATGCAGTAAAAACAAGCAGCTCTCCTCAGGGCACTATAGTCTGTAAACCGGTGTGTATCTCTTTGCTGTTAGGAATGAAATAGAGAGAGATCAACCTTCTGAAGATTCTCTGCACCTCTAGTTGCAAAGTCACAAACTACACAGATGCTTTCTCTTAGGAGACTGAATGATTTGTCACTGTTTACACAGCACGAAATGCTGATGTACTTTATTTAGAAAAAACTAAGTTTTAGCCAGTGTTCTATGTTGTGACATATACAGCGACAGGCATGGGATTGACATGATTACCAAAGAATGTGGAGCTTAACTGGCTCTTCCGCATTAAAAATTCACACTTATAAACACAATTCATGCAGTAGAATCAAGCAGCTCTCCTCAAGTCCCTGGAATCTGGAAAGGTGTTTGTATCTCTTTGCCCTTAGAAATGAATGGGAGAGAGAACAAACTTCTGCAGATTCTCTGAAACTCGAGCTGGAAAGTCACAAACTTCATGAACTCTTTCTCTTAAGAGTGTGAATGATTTGGCACTGTTTGCACAGCGTGGCTTCTGAAGTACTTTAGTTGCAAAAGTGACGTTTAACCAGAACACTATTTTGCGCCATATACAGGAACAGACATTTGAGTGCTCTGCTTACTGAAGAAGCTGGAGCTTAACTGGCTCTTCTGCATTAAGAACTCAAACTTAGAAACAGATGTCATTCAGTAGAAACAAGCAGCACTCCTCAAGGCAGTGGAGTCTAGAAACGTGTTTGGGGCTCTTTGACAATAGGAAT
>NW_004527294.1:0-505 GCF_000260255.1 Octodon degus
ATAGAGGACATCTTTGTCTTGTACCAGATCTAAGAGTAAAAGATTTGTTTTTCCCCATTTAGGATGATGTTAGCCAGTTGGTTTTCATAAGTGGCTTTTATAAGATTGAAGTGGAGGCCATCTATTCCAATTTTCTGTAGGACTTTGAACAGGAGTGAGTGTTGGACTTGGTCAAAGGCCTTTTCTGCATCAATGGAGATGATCATGTGGTTTTAAGATTTTGCTCTATTGATATAGTGTATTACATTTATAGATTTTTCAATATTGAACCATCCTTGCATCCCTGGGATGAATCCTACCTGGACATGGTGTATGATCTTCTTGATGACTTGCTGTATTCTATTTGCTAGTATTTTACTGAGGATTTAGCATCTATGTTCATAAGGGAGATCGGCCTGTAGTTCTCTTTCTTAGTTGCATCTTTTCCTGGTTTTGGTATCAGTATAATACTTGGCTTCAGGAATGATTTGGGGAGGATTGCTTCTTTTTCAATTTCATGGAAGAG
>NW_004527294.1:2870-4284 GCF_000260255.1 Octodon degus
TTTTTTTTATCAATGTCTTCTTTAGGACAGTTATTAATTCTTTTACTGCAGTGTTTTCTTCAGATTGGGTTTCTGTAGTTGATTCTTTACTTCAGATGATATGAGTTCAAAAAAATTTTTTTTTATTTC
Organism: Octodon degus; assembly: GCF_000260255.1. Classification (NCBI taxonomy): domain Eukaryota; kingdom Metazoa; phylum Chordata; class Mammalia; order Rodentia; family Octodontidae; genus Octodon; species Octodon degus. Next base: position 3,000 of record NW_004527294.1, read on the forward strand.
AGAAAAGAATTCTGCTCTGAGTTCCTCTATAACTTTCTGCTGTTGCTTATTTACCATCAATGTTATTAATTCTTACATTTGAGCTGAGCTGGTAGAAAAGAATTCAGCTTTGAATTCATCTATAACTTTCTGTTGTTGCTTATTTACTATTGATGTTATTAATTCATACATTTCAGCTGAACTAGTGTCCTCTGCATTTGTTCTGTGTGGGCACTGGGTTTCCTCCATATGTTTCCGCATTTGATTCTCTACTGCAGATGCTATTAATTTAAGGATTTCTTTTTTCATTTCCAACCTGAGTTCCTCTATGCCTTTCTGTAGTTTTTTATTTATTTCAGAAGTTGTTGATTCATTGATTTCAGATGTGTGATTCCCAATTTGTTGTGTTAGTGTCCCCTGTACTTGTTATGGTTGGGCTTGGGGTCTGAGATTGCATTTTGCTCCTTCTCATTGTCGTTTTGTGTATCACTGTCTTCCAATCTTTGTTGTAGAGCTTTGGTGCCATTATAACCTTAGCACCTACTGAAATTCAGGTGCGGATCTACAATGTTTGGATTTATCTTTCTGTGTCTGGCTTGGGTCTGGCAGCTGTGGTAAGCTCCTTCCTGCTGCCACCCTTGGGAGTGATCCTGTTCTGACCCTTTGGCAGGATGTTCTGCTCCTGGACTGGCTGGTTGGCTTTGTCCCCTACACTCTCTGCAGGGATTGCAGTTGCAGTGTTTCACCCCATGCCTGTAGTCCAGGCCTGAGCTGAGTCTGGAGGGGACAATGTGAAGTAGGGAGGAGAGGAAGCTCTCCTACACACTCCCTGGGCCTGGGCTAGTGCTGGATCTGGGGGTCCCCAGAACACAGCAGAAATTCTCACTGGGCAGGCGGGGTGGGGTGGGGTTCCTGCTGAGTGGTGTGGGGGCCCAAAGGGGTGGAAGGTGGTCTCACGTACACTGCACCTGGGCTTGGACCTGCACTTCCTGCTGGTGCAGGGTAGCAGGAAGCTCTCCCACACACTCACCAGGTCTGGGCTAGGACTCTCTATTTCTTTTAATTGTTGAATTCAGTCCATTTATCTTGGTGGTTATAATTCATATGTATTGATTTGTTTGTCATGTTGGTTTCCTGTTGTCAATTTCCTACTTTTCTCCCGTGTTTAATAGTTCACCATGTTTGGTGGGTTCTTTTTTTGTCCTTCTTGGAACTGTAGGCATTTTTATCTCTTTCTCTTTTAGTACTCTTTGTAGAGTTGGTTTGATCACCACAAATTTTATTAGTTGTACTTCATCATGGACAT
>NW_004527295.1:0-4346 GCF_000260255.1 Octodon degus
AAGATTAAGCAATATTCAGAAAATTAAATACTAATTAATTAAAAATTGAATGTTTCAAAACAATTGAACTAAGAAAAGGTTTTCATGATAGCAAAGAAGTGTTGAGAGTAAAACATAAGATAAATACTGGAATGGCAAATAAATGACCAGCATTTCTAACAATTGGAGCATAGGATATCATACAAAGTTCTAGTGTGTTGTGGACATGCGTAATGACCGTGACAGTTACTGTTGTCTAGGCATCACTTGTGGAACTGAGCTACCACTATTTCTTTGAAATCCACCCTGTAGACTCAGGTGGAATCATGATCCATAGGGTGGAAGAGAAGTCCATTTGTAGAGTGTACTGATGGAAATATTTTGTTGCTGAACACAAAAGAATAACTGAAAGACTACTATTGTATACCTCTTATTCTCCTCTGTTTAATTGTTTAATTGTTTGACCTATTTGGAGGGTTCTTTCCATTCTCATTCATGGGGCTGTGATCAATTTGCTCCCTCTCCAGAATATCATTTAGTAGTCTGTGTAGGCTTGGCTTTGTCATCATGAAATTCTTTAGTTGTTCTTTGTCATGGAAGTATTTCACTTCTCCATTATACTTGAAAAAGAGTTTTGCAGGATATATCAGTCTGGGTTGGAATTTGTTTTCTTGCAAGACTTGAAGTACTTTGCTCCATGCTCTTCTTGACTTGATGGTTTGTGAAGAGAAATTTGCTGTTATTCTGATGGGTTTCCCTTTAAATGTGATCTATTTCTTTTCTTTAGTGACTTTTAATATACTGTTCCTATGCTGAATTTCTGGGATCTTAATTATTATGGATCTGGGTGTGGTTTTATTTTGATGTTATTTGGAGTTCTATATGCTTCAGTTACATGAATGTCAGATTGTTGCCCCATATTCGGGAAGTTTTCTGCTATTACTTCTGCCCATATTCTTTTTATATCATTTGTATTGACTCCTTCCTTCTCATTGATGCCTATTAGTCTTACATTGTTCATCTTTGCATCATCTTGCAGGTATTGAATTATTTTTTCCTGCATCCTAGTTGTTTTTAAGAGATCTTTTCTGACTTTTTCACTAGCTGCAATGGTGTCTCTAAGGTCAGAAAGTCTATTTTCACTTTCACTCAAATGGTTTTGCCAGCTTGTGATTGAGGTTTTAATTTCCTTTATATCACTTTGAACCTGTTTCATAGATTCTGTTTCTTTCTTAAATTGCTTATTCAGGGGTTCCATCATTTTTATATGCTGCTCTATTTTTATCAGTATATTCTTTAGAAGCACTTAGTATTTCTTTGATTATAGTTATCACTAAATTTTTTAGTTCAGAAATTATTTCTGATCTGATTTCTTCTATACCTTTCTGCAATTGTTTCTTTACTGACAACATTATTATTTCATAGATATCTGGTGTGTGATTTCCATTTTCCTCAACGCTAGTGTCTTCTGCAATTGTACTGGGTGGGTTCAGGGTCTGAGACTGCATTTTGTTCCTTCTTTTTGTCATTTTGTGTACCACTGTCTTCTAACCTTTGGTATAGAGCTTAGATAGAGTTATTACCTTAGCACCAGGTCCGGGTCCACAAGGTTCAGACTCCTCCAGGTAGGTGTTGCTTGGATCTGGCTGCTGTGCTCCACTTCTTTCTGCCACAGTCATTAGAGTTGAACCTTTTGTGTCATTCTGGCAAGATGTTCTGCTCCTGAATCAGCTGGGTGGTTCTTGCCTCTAGCCTCTTTTCAGGGAGATCTGCTGAAGGGTTCCACGCTGGGCCTGCACTCTAGGTTGAATGAGGATCCAGTGGGCCCCAGGCGGTCTCATTCACACACTGGGCCTGGGCTCTGGGTCTATTCAGGATCCAGTGGGCCCTGGGTCATCTCACTCACTCACCAGGCCTGTGCTCCTGGTCTATCTATATTGTTATTTTCATTCAGTACTTTGTAGCCTGAAATTTATCTATACTGACACACACATTTTGCTTTTCAATTGTATTTCATCACTTTGTATATGTCCTCACACTCACAAACATAACAAAGGGTCTACAGGGAAGGGTCTACAGGGTATTCAGTGCTTCACTACTAGATCAGACTTGTAGTGATCCGTCTGTTTACAGCCTCTCAAGAGCTGTGATTACAGGTGCGTGCCACCATGCCCAGTCACCTCAATTGCATCTCAGTGTGCCCTAGGGGTGTGGCCAGCACAATAGGACCATGGATTGAACCCCCGGCTCCTGCACTTGCTTGCAGGCACTTTAATCTGCTGAGCTATTTGGCCAGCCCTAAATTCTTTTTAAATAAAGGTTATAATCTTTTTACTATTCATATTTTTGCTAGTGTTCTCTTGTGAGCATACATAAAAAATTAAGAATTATTCTTGGGAAGAGATTTGAAGTAGAATTGCTAGATTGTTTAAATGAATGAGTGAGTGAATGAATGAATGAATGCATGAATGAATATGATGGTATTATTGTCATCTTGATTAATGGAATCTTTCTAGAAACATAGAGCCCCTTTGTGATAATAAAAAAGACAAAGAGGAAGTAAAATGTCATGATCTCATAATTATGGTGGGACAGAAATTATAAAATCTCAACTTATGTGTGGTAACCACTCCTCACAGTAGCAAGTTGAAAGATTTAGAGTTCCAATTATAGCGTTTTCCATTTAAAACTCAGCTAATACATCAGATTCATAAAATGCCTTTTCCCATCTCTCTCTTCTCTTAGCTAAAACACCATGGCAGTATTTTCTTGTTAGCCTAACCAGCACAAGCTTGGCCAAATAATTCCAGAAGACATGTGTGACTCTCACGACTGGGGCCCAACATAACCTAAATTAACCCGCGGTGACAGTTTGCAAATTCCTTTCCCTTCCTTGAGCAGTTCTTTTCCTGGGGTCAAGTTTGGTGTCTAACAACTGTGCGAGGGTTCTTCCACCAAAACCACAATGGCAGTGCTCATATTTAGGCCACTGCGTGTGCCGCCAGTTTAGAGAAGATGTGGTTAAACCAACAGTCACTTCGATGGCTGGTGATGTTTTGAATTAAAAATAAATGTCACTTTTTCTTCTACGATACAGTTAATTTGCCATGGACATAGGAGATAATGGTGCATTCCTCAAGATATTTGCACTACCCACATGAATTGAACATCTTAATCCAAAAACCTCATGGGACAGTAATTTGCCAATGTCTGGTACTTACTCTATTTCAGGATTTCTAGTGAGTATAAAGAAACATTTTCTAATTTTATTTATTTTTAATTAAGTTTATGGGTACAATTTACATATACATAAGGATCATATTCATCATAAGGAATTTGTACCTGTGCATGACATACCTCGACTCCTCTTTTTGGCCCATTCCCTTATGGTCCCATTCAACCCCTCTTCCTCTCATTTATAAGATTTCTTTCCACTTTGTGATTATTTTCTTGTTCTTTTTTCTTTGCCCTTCCTTCCTTTGCCCCTCACTTCTCCCTAGTTCCCCTTTCTTTTTGAACAATTCCTGTTTCACAATATCTATTATACATTTTGGTCCTTATTTACACTTTCAGTTTCTCTCACCAGAGAGACATTGTGATATTTACACGTGTGTCTGACTTGAGTATTGTCTTAAGGTGCATCCGTTTACCTATAAATGTCTCAAGCTGTTTCTTCTTTATGGCAGAGTAGCACTCCACTGTAATTTTGGAAAACCTACATCAGCTTTGTTTATTCATTGGTTGATGAACATTTGGTCTGTTTCCAAGATTTAGCTATTACAAACTGTGCTGCTATAAAAATGGATGTATCTCTATCACAGCTGTATGCTTTAATTTCTTTCAGGAAGTTGCTAAGAATGGAAATAGCTAGGTCAAATGGCAGCTCTGTCCTATTTTTTAAAGGAATTTCCACACTTATTTCCACAATTCTTGCACCAATCTACATTCTCACCAACAGTGAAGAAGATTCCTTCTCCCCACAGCCCTGCCAGCATTTATTGTGGTTGATTTCTTGACAATAGCCACTCTTTCTGGAGTAAAATAGGATCTTAGTGTTGTTTTATTTTGCATTTCACAAATAAGAGATTGCACTGAACATTTTTCCTATACTTATTTACCATTTGAAAAGTGTGGAGAGACCCAGTCATAGCCCAGGTCCGGTGAGTGTGTGGAGAGCTTCCTGCTACCCTGCGCCGGCAGGACCAGTCCCAGCCCAGGGGCAGCGTGGGCCGGACCCTCTCCCGCCCCCTCGGGCCATCCCCCACCCCTCCCGCCGAGTAGGAATTTCTGCCGACTTCCGGGAACCCCCAGACCCAGTCCTAGCCCAGGTCCGGTGAGTGTGTGGAGAGCTTACTGCTACCCTGTGC
>NW_004527296.1:0-942 GCF_000260255.1 Octodon degus
AGCATCAACAGTAAATAAGCAACATCAGAAAGTCATAGAGGAACTCAGAGCAGAATTCTTTTCTACTAGCTCAGCTCAAATGTATGAATTAATAGTGTCGATAGTAAATAAGCAATAGCAGAAAGTTATACAGGAACTCAGAGTGGAATTCTTTTCTGAAATAAAAAAAGAATTCTCAGAACTCATAGCATCTGAAGCAAAGAATCAACTACAGAAACATAGGGAGGGAGAGCTTCCTGCTACCCTGTGCTGGCGGGACCAAATACTGGTCCCAGGCAAGGCGCAGCGAAGGCGAGACCCTCTACCACCCACTTGGGACGCCACCCACCACTCTGCAGCACCTCCCCCACCCCACCTGCCAAGTAGGAACTTCTGCTGCGTTCCTGGAACCCCCAGACCAAGTCCTAACCCAGATCCAGTGAGTGTGTGGGAGAGCTTCCTCTCCCCCCTACTCCAACTTGCCCTCTCCAGGCACAGCTCAGGCCTGGCATATATGCCTGTGGTGTAACCCTTCAGCTGCAATCCCTGCAGAGAGTGTAGAGGATAGAACCACCCAGCTAGTCCAGGAGCAGAACATCTCGCCACAGGGGCACAACAGGTTCACCCTCAAGGGCAGCAGCAGGAAGGAGCTGAGCACAGCAGCCAGACCCAAGCCAGGCACAGCTGGATAAATCCAAACTTTGTAGAGCTGCACCTGAACTTCAGTATGTGCGAAGGTTATAACTACAACAAAGATCTACAACAAAGGTCAGAAGACAGTGCCACACAAAATGACGAGAAGGAACAAAATGTAACCTCAGAACCCAAGCCCACTCGGAAAAAGTACAGAGGACACTAACAAGGAACAAATTGGGAATCACACAGCTGAAAGCAATGAATCAATGGCTTCTGAAATAAAGAAACAGCTGCAGAAAGGTATAGAGGAACTCAGATTGGAAATGA
>NW_004527296.1:2790-3322 GCF_000260255.1 Octodon degus
AGTCAAGATCCCAGAAATTCAGCACAAGAATAATCTACTGAAAGTCACTAGAGAAAAGAAGCAGATCACATTCAAAGGAAAACCCATCAGAATTAAGGCTGACTTCTCTTCACAAACCATGGAGGCAAGAAGAGCATGGAGCAGAGTACTTCAGGTCCTCTATGAAAACAAATTCAAGCCCAGGTTACTATACCCTGCAAAACTTTCTTTTAAGTTTGATGGAGAAGTGAAATACTTCCATGACAAAGAACAACTAAAGAATTTCATGATGACATAGCCAATCCTAAACACGCTACTGAAAGATGTCTAGAGAGGAACCAAAATGATCAGAACCCCACGAATGAGATCAGAAGCAACCAATTAAATGGGGTAAGCAATTAAACACAGGTGAAAAAGGAGTAAACGAAAACAGGTAAATAACATGGCAACTGTAAGTCAATACATATCAATTCTAACCATCAATATACATGAACTCAATTCACCAATAAAGAGAAATAGACTGGCACAGTGGATTAGGAAACAAAATCCAACA
>NW_004527296.1:4934-5454 GCF_000260255.1 Octodon degus
ATCAAGAAGATCATACACCATGACCAGGTAGGATTCATCCCAGGGATGCAAGGATGGTTCAATATTTGAAAATCTATCAATGTAATACTATATCAATAGAGCGAAAAGTAAAAAGAACATGATCATCTCCATGGATGCAGAAAAGGCTTTTGACAAAGTCCAACACTCATTCATATTCAAAGTCCCACAGAAAACTGGAATAGATGGCCTCTACTTCAATCTGGTAAAAGCCATTTATGAAAACCCAATGGCCAACATAATCCTAAATGGGGAACAACTGAAATCTTTTACTCTTAGATCGGGTACAATACAAGGATGCCCTCTATCACCACTTCTATTCAATATAGTTCTGGAATCATTAGCTACAGCCATTAGACAAGAGAAGGAAATAAAAGGAATAAGCATAGGTAAAGAAGTTAAATTTTCTTTATTTGCAGATGACATGATACTTTACTTGGAAGACCCAAAAAACTCCACCAAGGAGCTACTAGAATTAATACAGAAATTCAGTAGCATAGCA
>NW_004527297.1:0-464 GCF_000260255.1 Octodon degus
GGAGTGTAGAGGAATGGGGAATTATGAAATAAGATATATCATGTTCAGGTATAAATTCCCTGTGATGAATTTGATCATTAAGCATACCTAAAATGTGTCAATAAATATAATTAATTAAAAAAATTAAAATGAAAAGAAATCCCATGTTCCTAAATAGGAAGAACCAACCTCGTTCAAATAGTCATACTTCCAAAAGTGTTATATACATTTAATGAAGCGACAGTCACAATGCCAATAACATCTCTTGAAAAACTGGAGAAAGCAATCCTAAATTCATATGGAAGTAGAATAGACCTGTGATGGCAAAAGAAACTCTGGACAACAAGGGAAAAGCAGGCGACAGCACAAGCTCCTAGACTTGAAGTTATACTGGAAGACTATCATAATAAGAGCAGCTTAGTACTTGAAAAACAACAGTGATTCACAGATCAATAGAAGAGAGACATGAAATGCAAATTCAGGCA
>NW_004527297.1:4704-5722 GCF_000260255.1 Octodon degus
GATGTAATCATTATATACCGCAAACATTTACTAATAAAAGTTTTTTAAGAAAGAAAAAATTGTTCTATATTACAATTCTGATTTGTTATTCTGACTCTCTGCAATGTTTATATGATAAAATATTAAAATAATTTCAATATATCAATACTAACTTTCTAAAAGTGAATCAAAGGGCCCTAAGATGATATTTACTAGTATGTTACATAATTGATTTATGGAAGCAAAAGCCCTTTTGATTATGAGTGAAGAAGACACTTAATGAAACAGGCTGTGCCCTCTCTAGACAAGCTTGAAGAGAAGTGGAAAGAGAAGCTCTTGCCTCTTTTAACAAATTCCTGCAAATATGTGTGAATTAATAGGTTTATATAAGTTACCAGAAAAAATCCAATTGCCACATGTATGTGATGTTATATAATCACTACATTTTTTTCTATGAATTTATAAATACCCCCAAAAGAGTCAACGTCTTTCCTTTCTTTAGTGCTTCAACATGAGACAGACTAGTATTTCACTTGGGAATATTTCAACATTTTTAAGATAACCAACTGAGAAATGTGATATTAGAACATAGTGCTTTTGTGGCTATTAGTTGAAGTTAAATCCAAGCAAAGTAGAAAAAAAATGAAAGTCAGATAGAAATGTTGCAATAAATGGGGAAGAGTAATAGCACATGCAATCATTATTGTCCATATCATAAAATAAATGTTATTTATTTCACCATATATCTCATTTATTGCATGGGAATTGCTTGTTTCCTGATTTGAGGCCTTTACATTAAAATGTTTTAATCGATCCATGAAAGTGAAAATCTAAAATGACTTTTGGTGGTATTAGGAAGTTATTGATGTTACTGTGGATATTATTATTGACATATCAAAATAAATTTATAAATTTTGAGAAACAGAATACTAATATGTTTACACAACAGTGATATCTAAATTGATTCTAAAATAATTTCCCTGCTCAATTTGGCAATTGTGCTGGGGCTGGGCCAACATAGTTAGTGTAAATAAAAAAA
>NW_004527298.1:0-1709 GCF_000260255.1 Octodon degus
ATTGCTTGACCATTTTGCTCTCTGTGAAAGCCTGAGAGAATGTTTTCTCTCTAGGTGACTCTCCTTAGGCACACTGTATTATATGATCACTTTCCTCTGTGGCTCCACAATCTCCTTGATTAGAAAATTTTGGACACCACTGGGTTACAGAGTGTCACAGCAGAGGTTCTCTTATGTCCTGAGTCCTCACTGACCTTGAAGGGCTAGGGCCAAAATATTGACTATCCTTTTGGACCATCTATCTCTTTAATTTTGGGGCCACAAATTTTAGTTTTAAAACATCCAGAAGAAGCTTAATGGTCTTATTACCCTGTAACAGAGGCAGTTAAGCTTAACATCACTATCTTTCTGAATATCAAACACCTTAGACATAATATGAAACTGATATTTTCCAACAACCATGGGTATTGTAAAATTTAAATCCCTATAGAATGTGAAAAAGCAATTACGCAATTAGAAGACCAAAATGACAGGTATTTCAAGCATGGTTTTACTATTATACATTGCTGTCCTCAGTGTAGTTGCTTACTTCACAGATATCAGATACAGAGTTAGTCAGGGTTAGAATTCTACCCATTAACTGCTAGTTTCAAAAAACTTGATGGAAATTCATAGGACCATTGCCTTAACCATCTTGTTTGTATAAATGTATGGTTTTGTCCCTACCATATTTCCTAACTTTTCTCCTTTCTCTGTCTTCTTTGTTTAATCCTTATGCTCTCTCTTTCCCTTGAACTGTGTTATACCTTTCAATTAAGAGAATTTTTTGGAGGCAGGAAGGACTTTCAGTGCCTAAATCAGGAAAGTCTTAAGTCAACCAGGATACTGGGTATCCCAGTCTATATGAATAAAAAATTTTTTTTAGATTCTCTTAACGAAAAACTCAGATTATATTTAGATAACATTTTAAATCTATTTAAATAGAACTTGTATTAGAAGGAGCAAAATTAAGATGGATCGAGAGTAAAGTAGAAAGCCTGTTTGGAGGGACTTGAGACATGAATATAGTCCAACCTCTATCAATAGAACAGCCATGTCTTCCACAATGACTCAACCTCACATCTAAAATAGTAAAGTACTCAATGAAATAAACACTCTCTGCAATTTCTTCTTTAAATTTTTGAATTTCTTTGCATGCAAAGGCAAATAAGAGTCCAAATCATTGTTATTAGTGGCAGTCATTAACATACTCTGGGTACTGTACAGTTTAGAGGATTCTTTATTTTGCATCATCCAGTTTAAGTCTTACACAACTATTGGAAATAGGTAAGCTACTGTGTGTTATATGGAGAAGAGTAACATTCATTAATTTGGATTTGTTAGAAAAATAGTTATCACAGTAACTTGCATTAAAAATAAATCAGAGCAATGAAACCATAGGCATTGCTATCTTGCCCATTCTAATTAACAAGTATCGCATTTCTTGTCAGGCAAGCCATCTCTAAAAGTCCAAATGGAAAAAAATGAGTTACTTCTTTCTACTAGAATGAGCACTCTTACTTTTATTCAGACATGCTATCATCACTCAATTCTGCAGCCCCATGTCCCTAAGGTGAATCCCTGGCACCTTGCCTCTGTGAGATGGTTTAGAAAAGAAGAGATAGCTCAGCGGTATAAAGTGCCTGCTTAGGCAAGTGGTTGGGGGCTGTGGCTCAAGCCCCAGCACCACATGCTGTGCCAGCCCAGTGCCCAGCTTGGGCTGAGCAGAC
>NW_004527298.1:2864-4234 GCF_000260255.1 Octodon degus
ATACGTAGATAATTCCCTCTCCTATCCTTCTCCTCAACTCAGTAACTCTTTCCTTTTGAATAAGTTCATTCCCTTTTACCAGTCAGATTCCTTTTTTAAGGTTCTCACACTAAGGAGACTAACTCTGAGTGGCCTACTGGACATAGGAGAGCTGCAATCTGTACGCTCAGCATCTGTGGGCCCAGAGCGAGCAGGCGCAGAGCTTTCCTGGAGAAGAACTTTGGCAGACTCTGGGCAGCCTGCAGGACTCTATCTGGGTGATTACTGGGAGCTTCAAAAATACCAAAATGCAGGAGCAACATTCAGTCTCAATCCTCTAACCCACCCAGAACAAATCCAGAAGACAAAACATACAAGAGCTTGGAAATCAGATCAAAAATATCTGTTAATGCAACTTGTTTTATTTGTAGTTTTTGTATTAGTGGAGCATCTTTAGTTCTTTACTACACTGTGGGACATACTTCATCACCAGAAGATATTTGCCTCTAGAAGCAGCTATCCCATAAGTATGTAGTTTCTTTCTTTTTTTTTTAAATGTATTTTAGTACAGGGTATACAGGGTCTCACTATATAGATCAGACTCGTAGTGATCCTTCTGTTTTCAGCCTCCCAAGAGTTGTGATTACAGGCACACACCACCATGTCCAGTCTCAATCACCATCTCAGTACACTCCAGGGGCAGGACCAGCATGGCACAACTGGGATCAAACTCCCAATTTCCTTATAATGTGTCAAATCTTATTTAAGATATGGCAGTTATTAGAATCTGGGTTCTTCCAGATTGAGAAAAAGCATTTCACACATGAGACAGAGTTTTGCCTACTTGTGAGACGTGGACAATGGTCCCTTCCTTGAAGGCATGTTGTAAGGAGAAAATCAGGTAATCATGGCTTGTAAGGAAGAACTGACCACAAGGGCATCTGAGCTGTGAGTAGAACAACAAAGACATTTGTACCAAGGCATTGCAGTGGGAAACCAAAGGAGAAGATGTTCAGAGAAAGATCTTCAATCGCAATGGAGAAAAGGCATTTATGTTCCAGTTATTTTAAATAGTTTGAGGCATTTGCCTTTTTTTTTTTTAAATGAGGACCAAACTCCCAAACCCAAGCCTTCCTGCTTGCTAGACAAGTGTTCTACCACTGAGCCAAATGAATAGACACTTCTCAGAAAAAGTAGAAATAGCAAAAATATACAAAAAAAAATGTTCAACATCATTGATCACTGTGGAGATGCAAATTAAAACAACATAGATTCTATTTAGCTCCAAAAAGAAGGGCTATTATCAACAAATCAAGCCATAGCAAACAACGATGAGGCTATGGGGAAAAAGGAGCCTGTTTCCAGTGTTGGTGGGAAGATAGGCTGGTGCA
>NW_004527299.1:0-835 GCF_000260255.1 Octodon degus
GTGTGTGTGTGTGTGCCTGTGTGTTTGAGACAGGGTCTCACTATGTAGCCCAGTCTGGCTTTGAACTCCCGCCCATCCTCCTGCCTCAGCCTCCTGAGTGCTGGGACTACAGTGTCACACTGTCATGCCCTGCTTCCTGCTTGCATGGCTTCCCTCCTGGATTTCATGTGTCTTGCTGTGTTTCCCTCCCGCGGTCCCTGGCTCCCAGGCCCCTGGGTTTACTCCAGGCTGATTTTAGTGGGTTGTAATAGGTGTGCCTGCCAATCTGCTGGAATGTCAGAAAAAAAACAGGCTTCTCTGTGGCTGATTATGCACATTCCTGGAGGCCACGGGGTGGAAAAACTTACCTGTTGACTGTCCCTGTCAAGTCCCTGCTGGGGCCCTCCAGGTCCATGTGGATGGGTGGCACTTCCCAGAAGCCCCTTCTCTCTTGGATACCCTCCCTTTGGCCCAGCCTTTCTCTAGCTTTAGCCTTCTTCCAGCACCTGCAAGATCCAGGCCAGCGAGCCCTCGTTCCCCGGCTCCCTCCCAGATGACCACAGAGTCTTCTCAGTCTTCTGCAGGGCAGTGGGGGGCCCCTCAGATCCCTCCAAGCAGAGCCTCTGGGAGCTGAAGGAGCAGCGCTGACCTTAGTGAGGCTTTGTGCGTTAATGCAGCCCCTTGCGGAGTGCGGGCTGTGAGCCAGGCAGGCATCAAGGTGCAGGCATGAGGCAGGCCACACCACGCCCTTACCAGTGACCACAAGAAAGCAGCAGACGCTTACGCAGCGCTTCCTGTCTGCAGGCACTGCACAAGCCTTCAGAAGAAGGGACCTTCTAGTCCTCACAAACCCCCA
>NW_004527299.1:1955-4290 GCF_000260255.1 Octodon degus
CAGCGAAGCCTGTGGCATAGATAAGCAAACACCTGTTTTCAGGTGGGGTCAGTACTGCCCCCTAGCGGGCCTTTTAGGAATTACGAGAGAGGTTTTGGTTTGTCATAACCACAGGGTTGTGGAAGGAACAATTCCCACAATATTCCTTTGCCGCCATTCAAACTACACAATGTTTGACTGTCCTGCTCGATGCTGATGGAAGTCAAGCATTTATTAGCAACGACCCAACCCTTGACTTAACCCCTGTCGTGTTGTGATAGAGGAATTACTTTGCTACTGTGGTGAACAAGCTTGTCGCGTGGGAGCTCACGGCTAACGCTTTCTCCTCCGTTTGCCTTAGTTTGTCATCTCTGTGGACATTAAGGCCATGTTCCTCTCCCCATCGTCACCTAGCTCCTTATTATCGTCCCTACTCTGATCTGAGTCCAGGAGCGTTGTCTCTTCGCTTGCGTTTTCTGGGTATCATTTACCAATCTGGAAAACAAAAGCTAACTTTAGTTCTGTTTTAGGCAAGGGAGGGACTGGAGCAGAAGTGAAGCTTTTTTTAAACCAAGACTGACGTGGGGCCATGAGAGGGCAGAGAAGGTGGAATTGTGGTAACCCCAAGCTGCTACAGTGACAGCCGAGGGACGGCAAGGGGGTGTGGTAGAGGAGCGACATCTGGCCCAGCCCAAGGAGGTCCAGTCTCATTGGAACCAGGATGTTTGTTTTTAAACGTGGAATGTTTTGTCTGCCTGCTTGCCTGAGACAACAGGGCTGATAAAATCTGGAAGTGTAATTCTCCAGCTCACAGTGACTCACAAGTTTAGATCCCTCAGCCAAGAATGGAATGTTCCATGTCCCATGTTTCTTATTTGACCTTAAACTTACACTAATTCTTATTAAATTCATCCTTAAGTCGATTCTCACCACGCACATCTGCAGTTCCAGCTCCCGGGGAGGCTGAGGCAGGAGATCCCTTGAGCCTGTGTTGTGGAACCCATGCGCTGGCCCTTATGTCAAGCTTGCACCGCGCTGGGTGCTGCTGCCAGGGTCTTTCTGGCGTTTTCTCTTTGGGTTCTTTCACCAGCTCTGAGTTAGAGTACTACGGAGGAAGGGCCTACAGCATAGAGAGGTTGGGTGGCAGGCTGGGTATGGTGGCCCAAGCCTGTAATCCCAGCATTTGGGAGTAGCCGAAGCAGGAGGATTGCTGTGAGTTTGAGGCCCGCCTGGGCTCCATTGCGAAACCCTTCTCAAAAAGAGAAAAAAGGCAGGTGAAGCGGCACATCCAAGATCGCACTGGAAACGGGCTCAGGAGGGTGGGTCAGGGCCTGTGGGTCTCCACTCGCACTCTCAGTCACCCTGAAGGCCTCCCTCTCAGGTGAGGGAGATTTCCTAGGGACTCTGTCGCAGGAAATTAAAGGGGCTTTCCAGAAAAAGCGGGGAGCATTGGGGGATGGGGTGGGGACCACTGACCTGATGCGAGTGGTGTGGACGTCCCCTCCTCCCTCCTGCCCCCGGCTACGGGGTAGGAGCAGCTGTGCAGCCAGGGCCAGCAGGGCAGCAGAGGGTGGAGGACAGAGAAGGGTCGCCCAGGTAAGGCCAAAGCCCAGGGCTGCTTCCGCCCTGAGCCCACTGCCGGCCTCTTCCTTCCTCCCCCCATCGGGAGGCGGGAGTCTCCTCTGGAAAAACACTGGGGCCTGGAGCTGCTGGGCTGGGTGCCGGGGGAAGGCCAGATTGCATCAGACAGCGCCCTTCCGCGTTCCGAGGAGCAGACACAGCCAGACAGGCCGGGACGGGCACCCGCAAGAGGAGACAGACACGAAGGCGCTTAGGAGATGAGGGAGGCAGCAAGCCACCCGGACCACCTGACGGCCACCTCGCCGCAGCCCCTCGGCCCAGAGGACGAAGAAGCCAGCATGGATGAATACGACCAGTACAGCCTGGAGCATCCCTGCGTGGGTGAGGCCCGCCCTGCCGCATCCTGGGTCCTTCCCCGCGCCACCAGGGTCCCCTCCTTGGACTTCTGCCCACGCTGCACCCTTCTCCAGCCAGCCTGTCCCCTGGGGCTCAGGCCACCCCCTCCCGAATCTGCCCTCCACAGAGCCCTTCTTATTCACACCTTTCGGGGTCCCTCCATCCATCGATGGAAACAGCTGGTGGGATGGCGACTGTCCCCGAGTTGCCTGCGGAAGCCCCCCACCGCCCTCCCTGCTCCTGCCATACCCGCACCGCTAACCACTGTTTCTCTGCCCACCTCTCCTGGGGCTCCTACCTGGTCACCAGCCGGGGGAGGCCGGAAAGGTCGCACCAAGAGAGAAGCTGCGGCCAACACTAACCGCCCCAGCCCCGGAGG
>NW_004527300.1:0-1444 GCF_000260255.1 Octodon degus
GTCCAGCCCACGCTGCGCCTGGGCTGGGACTGGTCCCGCCGGCGCAGGGTAGCAGGAAGCTCTCCACACACTCACCGGACCTGGGCTAGGACTGGGTCTCTTGTTTGACTTTAAAACCTAAATTTTTTATGCATTGATTTTCAGTATTCTGTATATTAGATCTCTCCTAACGTCTTCCTTCCTAGCTCTGCAGAGGTAGTGATATAATATCTTCATATCCTCCAGAAACATGCACTCCAGGTTGCTCCAGGTCTCTTCTTCATATTTTCCCTATTTGGGGAAACAAAATCTACCTGTTCATCTTTATATAAAATGATCCCTTTTTATTTTTATTTTTTATGTATTTGGTACAAGGTTTCACTACACAGCTCAGATTCATAGTGATGCTCCTGTTTTCAGCCTCCTCAACACTGGGGTACAGGCATGGGCCACCACGTCCACTCTGACTGGCTGGCTCAGTGTGCTCAGGGGCAGTGCCAGTATGGTCTGTTGTGCCTGGGATTGAACCCTGGTCCCTGTGCTTGCCTAAGCAGGTGCTTAGTTTACTGAGCTATCTCTCTGGGCTTGATCCCTTTGTTAAAATCAGGCTTTTGTCAAGGCTGGTGTGCTGGTATACCCCTATGATCCCAGCACTCAGGAGTTTGAGGCAGGAGGATTTTGACTTAGAGGCCAGACTGGGATACATAGTGAATTCAAGGCCATCCTGGACAACATAGTGAAACTTGTATCCAGCTGATTGACCAAGTTAGGTAAGACATGCTATGAACTGCAGTGAGATACCTTCACCTTCACTGCCAAACCTAAATCTTCCTGATTTGGCCCTAGGCAAGTCCCTGCTGAGAACTTGTCTCACTACAAAGACACCAAGATGGCACTGATTCCTAAGAGCACCAGGTGTCAGGCTTTCTGTGTCCTCTTTAATGTGTGTCCAAGTGGCTGACTGAGCATAGCAAAAGATAAGTGTGTTAGGAGATTTCCATATCCTCCCAGCCCCAGGCACTCATTTGCACTTGGCCAAATAGTAGGTCACTATAAAAAAGGCCATACTTATTCATCCATTCTCATTCCTACTGAATTCACAGCACCTTATTAATTTCAGTGAATTTACTAAGTCAATTCTTTCATTTCTTTTCCTTAGGATTCTTTCACCAGCTGGAGTAAAAACTTGCTTCTATTTTAGCACATTATTAAATTCAACTATGACAGGTTTTGTGTTGTTTATTTTTTTTAAAAAACTATGTAAAATATACCAGAACACCACATTTTTAAAAATAATGAAGGGGAAAATAACATTTTATCTTACGTCACTTAGAACTAATTTTTCACCTCAGAGTAAGTCCAGTGGAGCCTATTAGAAAAGTACCATGGCAGACTACTGGTCCCAGCCCAGGCGCAGCATGGGTGAGACCCGCTTCCACCCCCTTTGGATGCCCCCCACCACTCC
>NW_004527300.1:3574-4338 GCF_000260255.1 Octodon degus
AAACCTACACAGGCTACTGAAAGATGTTCTAGAGAGGGACCAAAATGATCAGAACTCCACAAATGGGATCAGAAGAAACCAATTCAATAGGGCAAGCAATTAAACACAGGAGAAAAACGAGTAAATGACAACACGTAAATAGCATGTCAATCATAAGTCAATACATCTCATTTCTAACCATCAATCTAAATGGTCTCAATTCACCAATTAAGAGAAACAGAATTGCACAGTGGATTAGGAAACAAAATCCAACAATATGCTGTACACAAGAAACACATTTAACTCATAAAGATACTCATAGGCTGAAAGTCAAAGGAAGGAACACAATACTACATGCCCCAGCACCTCAGAAAAAAGCGGGGATAGCAATCCTATCCTCAGACAGTCTCAACTTCAAACCAAGAATGATCAAGTGAAATGAAGAAGGCCACTATATACTGGTTAGGGGAAAAATTCAAGAAGAAGAGGTAACACTCATAAATATGTATGCACCAAACACGGGAGCACCCAACTACATAAAGCAAATATTAAGGACATGAAAAATCTAATGTCCACTACCACAATTTTTTTTAATAATTACTTTAATGCTTTTAATATCATCTTTATGTTTGTAATCAGATTAATTAATCGAAGTACTGTTTCAACCTTAATTTTTTTTTTTTTTTTTTTTACAGTTTCAACAAATAATACACTGCATATATTATTCTTAGTGGTTAATTGCTGTACAAGATGCGGACTTGTGATCCTATTTACAAACACCAATA
>NW_004527301.1:0-649 GCF_000260255.1 Octodon degus
AGGGTCTGATATCCTAGGAATGGTCCAACCAGAGCTTGTTGATGTAAATAAGCCTGCTTCTAATCCCTTCATGCCACTTTGTTTCTGGTTGATGTTGCACCTGCTGAGCCGGCTGCCCAGTTCAGCTGGGACTCGGATGCCGAGGCTGTGAGTGGAACAGACAGGGTGACCATGACGCTGCTTCTTCTACGCACCACAAGAGGGTGGTTCAAATGTGGCATATGGTACAGGACTGATGGGATTACCAGGCTGTTGGTTAAGTCATCCGGTATGTGGGGTGCAGCCAGACAGCCATTTGAATGTGAATGCTCTTTTTCTGAGGACCACCCACCTTTTATCTCCTGGGCAGTCATTCAAAGACACAGAACGATATAAAGAAGGTAGAGATGGGAAATCACCCCTAACTTCAGAAAATGGGGGAGGGTTGTTTGTTTTTTCTTTGCATTTTAGGGAAGGGTCTACAGGGTGTTCATGGCCTCACCGCATAGATCGGACTCGTAGTGATCTGCCTGTTTACAGCCTCCCAAGAACTGGGATTATAGACATGTGCCTACATACCCAGTCTCAATTGCTATCTCCGCAAACCCCAGGGGTGCAGGTCTGGGGATTGAACCCCTGACTTCTACACCTTCTTGCAGGTGCTTTAATC
>NW_004527301.1:4924-5392 GCF_000260255.1 Octodon degus
AAAGCCCATCTCTTATCTTCCTTATGAACAGACAGTGACTGTGTGCATGCCTTATATTATGTTTTGAAAGTCATGAAGTCAATTCTTTCTCTTCATTTTACAAGGTAATTAAAATTTACCCAAAGATTAACAAATGCATCAATTTCAAACATCTGTGCAGATCTAAATATATACATATATATCATACATCTTTGTTGAAGAACTTGAGCCATGGTTCTTAATGCATAGACTACTGCTCTTCTCTAGAATGGAGGCTCAAGTTATATCATAACAGCTGGGATTAGAGCTATTGCCCATGGGAAACCAAATTACAGGAATTACAGAGCCTTTACAAATTTAGCTGGTGACCAATACACTTCCCCTCCAACCTGAGGATACACAAAAGACCCCAATCTGAGGATACACAAAAGGCCCCGTTCTTTGTTCCCTATCAGTTTATATAGTTTTTTTGTTGCTTGGGCAATTGGG
>NW_004527302.1:0-583 GCF_000260255.1 Octodon degus
TAACCATGTACACCATTGTAGAAGGACAGTCCTATGACATTATTTTCTTGTATCTTGTTTTCATTTATTACCCTTTTTTCACAAACATTTATGTGAGAGACAGTATAGCAGTAATTGATATGACATGAGAGGAAGACTGTATTTAGAAGGCCAGAATGACAGGCATTCCAAGCATGAACCTACTATTACACATTGCTATCTTCAGTGCAGTTGCTTAGTTCACAAGTATCAGCATATATAGTTAGCCAGGGTGAGAATCCTAACATTTAACTGCTAGTATTAAAAATCTGCTGAAGTGTCTCAGGATCATTCTCTTAACAATCTTGTTCATTTAAATGTGTGGATTTGCCCCAGTCATGTTTCCTAGCTTTTCTCCTTGCCTACTCTTCATTGTCCAATCCTCAAGTTCTCACTTTCCTTTTAATGAGTTATACCATTCCATTTTTCTTTCTTCTTTTGAGGTCTTATACTTGGGAGCCTATATGATGTTTACACATGTGGGTCTGGTTTATTTCACTTATAAGTATATCTTCAAGTGGCATCCACTTAAATTTGAAGGCTTCACATTTATCATTCTTTATAG
>NW_004527302.1:2288-4334 GCF_000260255.1 Octodon degus
GGGTTTGGTTTATTTCAGTTATGAGTGTATCTTCAAGTGACATCCACTTAAATTTGAAGACTTCAAGTTTATCATTTTTTATAGCTGAGTAATACTCCATTGTGTAAAAATACCACATCTTTTTCAACCATTCCTCAGGTGATGAGCATCTTGGTTGTTTCCAAGATTTGGCTATCACAAATTGTGCTGCTATAAGCATAGGTACACATATATCACTATGATATGACGTTTTCAATTCCTCTGGGAAAATTCCCAAAAGGGGGATAACTGGGTTGAAAGGGATTTCCAGTCCTAGATTTTTAAGGAGTCTCCAACTGATTTCCATTTGGTTGCACCAGTCTACATTCCTACCAGCAGTAGAGAAGGGTTCCTTCTTCCCACAGCCTCTCCAACATTTGTTGTTGGTTGATTTCTTTATGATAGCCTCTCTTTCTGTTGTGAGATGATATCTCAGTGTTGTTTTAGTTTGCATTTCACAGAGGGCTCATGATGTGGAGCAGTTTTTCATATACTTATTCACATTTTTAATTTTGTCCTCTGAGAAGTGTGTGTTCATCTCAGGTGCACATTTCTGGGTTGGGTCTTTAAATTTTGGGGCCCTAGTGTTTTTCAGTTCTTTATAATTATAGAGAGCAGACCTTTGTCTGAGTGCTTATTAATCAAGTTTTTTTCTAAATTTTTAGGTTGTTTTTTCACTTTGTTGCTTATCTCTTTCGACGTGCAAAAGCTTCTCAATAAATGGAGGTCCCAGGTGTTAATTCTTTCAAGTAAGACTCCTTCCTTCTCATTGATGCCTATTAGTCTCACATTATTCATCTCTCATCGTCTTGCAGGTGATGAACTATTTTTTCCTGCATTCTGGTTGTTTTTAATTGATTTTTTCTTACCTTTTTGCTAGCAGCAACAGTGTCTTCAAGATCTGAAACTCTATCTTCGCTTTCACTCACATGGTTTTTCAAGCTTATGACTGAGGTTTTACATTCCTCTATATCTCTTTAACTCTGCTTCATGCAATATATTTCTTTCCCATATTGCTCATCAAATGATTTCTTCATTTTTCTATTCTCTATTTTATATCAGTGTCTTCTTGAGAAGCAGTTATTAATTCTTTCATTATACTCATCCCTTTTCTTCACTTCAGAAATTATTTCTAAAGTAATTTCTTTTGTATGTTTCTGCATTTGATTCTTTACTTCAGATGCTATTAATTCAGATATTTCTTTTTTATTTCAGAGGTTATTTCTGATCTGAGTTCCTCTATACCTTTCTGCAGTTGTTTCAAAACTTCAGATGCTATTAATTTATACATTTCAGCTGTGTGATATCCCCATTTCTTCTGTGCTAGTGTCTTCTGCACTTATTCTGTGTGGGCTCAGGGCCTGAAATTGCATTTTGCTCCTTCTCCTCGTCCTTTTTTTGTTTTGTTTTGTTTTGTTTTTTTGTTTGTTTGTTTGTTTTTCATGGTTTTTTTGGCGGAAACAGGGATTGAACTCAGGCCCTTGCACTTGCCAGGGAAGCACTTATTCCACTGAGCCATCTCCCCAGCCCCCTTTTTGTCATTTTTGTATAGCACCATCCTCTCACCTTTGGTGTAGAGTTTTGGTGTAGTTATAACCTCAGCACCTATGCAAATTTGGGTGCAGATCTATGAAATTTGAATTCTTCCAGTTGTGCCTGGCTTGGGTCTGGCTGCTGTGCCCAGCTTCTTCTTCCTACAGGCCTTGGAAGTCAATCTGCTCTGCCCCTCTGGTAAGACGTTCTGCTCCTGGATTAGCTGGGTGGTTCTGGCCCCTAGCCTGTCTTTGGGGACTTCAGCTGCAGAGTTTCACCCCACGCCTGTTTGCCAACTCTGGGCTGGGTCTAGGGGGGTCCCAAGAGTGCAATGCAAGTTCTCACTCACAGGCTGGTCCTGGGCTGAGTCCAGAGGCATCTTAAGAACTGAAATTATCATGTCATAGTGATATATGTGCACCCATGTTTATAGCAGCAGGTGCAGGAGAGCGTGGAAGCTCTCCCATACATTCACAGGGCTTGGGCTTGAGTTTG
>NW_004527303.1:0-1302 GCF_000260255.1 Octodon degus
CAATCTTGTAATTACCCTGTATTGTACTATTTTCCTTGTAAGCCTCTGACTACAACACATGCATTCCATCCTCAAATTCAATTTTTGAGTCAATAAAACACCTCACAAGCTAGAAATTTTTATTGCAGGGAAACTGACTTTCAAACTCCTGGAAATGAGATGGAGGGGCAGTGAAAGTCTCTTTGGCAAATATGGCATCTGCTTATGTGCTTCCTCAGGGTTGGTGGACACTGAGGCTTGGACTCCCCAGTCATATACATGTTGGAATGGTGGGCAGCTTGAGCACCAAGAGTCAACTTCCAGTCTCTACTGCAGTTGAGGAATTATTGCACATCAAGTGGTGATGTCACGTCCAGATGATCATTATCCCAGGAAGCTGATGGCTAATATTATCTTGCTTAGCCTGCCATCCGCTGGATCTAGAGCCAAGCCTTCTAATCTAGGCCTCAAATTGGCTGAAATGCTGGCAAGCTGTGATGCTGCGGATTTCCTGATTTGAGAGAGACCAGGGGCTAAACAGATCAGAGGCAAGGTCACATTTTTCTGAATTGAGGATCTATAAGAGTAAGGAGAAGAGGGCAAAGCTTTTCAGTGGCTTGGTACTCATATCTATCAGTCCTATGGAACCAGGAAGCAGGCCAAATGTGTCCTGGCATCACGTAGTGGAATGGAATTCATTCTCTTCCATGCAACTGAGTGTGTGAGCCTCTAGGACTTAGGAGATTATGGGAACAGAGATCTATTCAGGGTGTAAAGGAGATGAGCAGCCTCTCCTTAATGAACATCAGAGAGCTCCTCCCTCCTCATGGAAGAAGTCAAGCTGTGCAGGAGGCCCCAAACTCTCCTCCAGAGAAGGTAGAATCTGTAGCTTGTCAAGCTGTGTTGGGGTCTTGGGAAAAGATCAGGCTCATCTATCTAGCAAGGTAGCAGGTGCTCATTTTCAGGATCAGCTCATCTCCCTTCTCTCTCTGTGGTTAATCACAAGAATTTCTCAGCCGCTTTATGTGTGGGACTTGAGCTCACTCCAGCACATCTTGGTTTGTAGAGTGGGAGAGCAGGAGGAAACCCTCAGTAGGAAAATTACTGTTCTTTGAAAATGGTCATGCATAAGGCCATCCTTCCAAGGGAGTACTCTACTTCGATGAGTTTCACTAAGGGTAACAGATCTTCTCTAAATTGGGATTCTTACTTCTTGACAGACTGAACTGAAAGGATAGGCAACAGCCCTTCTACAAGCAGAGTTTTTTCTTTCACTGAACTGACAACAGGAAAAAGAGCTATGCCCTCACCAGCTAACAGCAC
>NW_004527303.1:3090-4183 GCF_000260255.1 Octodon degus
TAGACAGAAAACAATCAGCCTTGGAAACTATAGAGATATAGTTTGGGAACTGCCAGCCCAAGTTAAGCTTATCCCTGTCCTCAAGAGCAGCAATGGAGCAAGAGAACAGTGATGGCAAGGAAGGCAGGGACAGGGTGATGGGGCTGGTATTTGCAATCTCTACTTTTCAAGGCTGATTCTTTTCTGGCTGTGTCCCATTTTGGAGAAAGGAGATACACAGTGGTACCTTCATTCATAAACTTAATTCTTTCCATAATTATGGCTGCAAACTGAATTGGACAAGAACCAAATCAAATTCAATGGTTACGATCCACATCGTCCTTATCAGGCAATCTGACTTGGTTCTTGTTCAATTCAGTTGGTGGTCACAATCAGGGAAAGAATTAAGTTCATGAACTCAGGTAACACTGTACATACATGCACTATTAAAGTTTTTCAAAACCAGAAGTGTCCTCTTCATTTTGTCATGTTGTTTTGTGGTGACACTGACTAAAGAAAACTGTCAGCTCTCCTGGCCATAGGTCTGCACTGTGCATCTTTCTCATGATGTCCTTGAGTCACACTCGGGCTCAGCACATCAGGAAAACACTGCAGTGCTGTTACTGCCCCTCGCAGGGCAGCACAGTGGGAGGCATTGCCCACGCAGTCCTGCTATCATCATGCAGCTGCCACTGCCTTTGGTATTCTCATGGATAGAATTAAGAGGACCAGAAATAAGGTTTCTGTTGGCTGTACAGATGTAGGCTTTAGTCTTCATAGGTATTTCACAAAATTGTAGGTAAAGAGGTAGAATTTTCGCAATACAACTGGGCTGTTGGAATGAAAACTGTCAAGAGCTTTTGGTGGTTTTGAAATTGAGTGATCACATGAATCACTCCATTGTTCTCTCTAGACTATTAATTGGGTTATTATGAAATCCAAATCTTCACTTAATGTCTTAGTTCTCTTCATCAGCAATGTATGCTTTTCTTTCCAACAATACTTAGCACCTGGAGAGGCAGAGAGAAATTAAACAAAATTCTTGGTCAGGTCTGTATCATAGGTGGAATAAAAGACATTCTTCTGTGGTGAGGATGATCATTGGCTTAGCTTC
>NW_004527304.1:0-4271 GCF_000260255.1 Octodon degus
GCTGGCCTTGAGGAGAGCATCTGATGGAAAGCCGACCGGGCATATGCTTGTCACTTCCAGGCAGTTCCCTTCAGTCTATTAAAATGTACCTCTTTGGGCTGGAAATTTACCGAGGGGTACACAGCTTGCTTAGCGTGAGCAAGGCCCTGGTATCCATCTTTCTAGCCCTGAAAAAACCCAGAGAAGTCACTGTATTTTATAAACTTCAAAATTCCCTCTCCTGGGAAGTGAGTAAAAGAGAAAAGAGGCCACTGCCAGCGCAAACCCAGCAGTGCAGTGCCCACATCCTCCCATGGAGACGAGTGGGGTTTTCCTCCCGGGCTGCCTCAGCTCACAGCTACAATGTGGCCCCTGCAACAGGGATGCGTACCCGACATGTGAGGTGGTTGATGTCCAGCTGTGCTATGATGTGGCCAAACTGATCTACCTGTGTGAGGAGAGGTAAGAGACAGGGCCCACCCTGAGGTTCCCTCCTTCCTGGCTGGGCTGGACTCCACCATGAGAACGAAGGGCATTAGAGCAGAGCCTGTGCTCTGCTGCAGGCTGATAACTGAAGGGGTGTGGGCATCCATAAATGATAATCTGCAGCATGCTCATCTGTACCCTCTCCTACCTCCACAGAAAGAAGGCTGAGAAGAGTCTGGCCTACTACACAAACCTGCAGGAGAGGACGGGCCAGCTGGCCCTTGTCAACTCCAAGCCCTGTGGCCAGTTCTGCTGCTGTGAAGTGTGGGGTTGTGAGCGGGTAAACAGCAAGGCCTGGTGCAGGTTCCCTGACCCATGAGGCCACATCACCCACCTGCTTTGTCCCCTGACAGGAGGATGCCATCACCTACTACATGCGCCTGTACAACCAGCTGCTGGAGAGGATCATGGAGGAGGAGTACCAGGTCCAGGACCAACCCCTGGGAATGGCCTTCGTCACCTTCCGAGAAAAGTCTATGGCCACGTAGTGAGTGCAGCCTGCCCAGCCTCCCTCACCCGACTCTCACCATGTGGATGATGGGCTGTGTCTGTGTGTGGAGATAGTCCTGCCCTCCCTCCACAGGGAGCTCAGCATCCGGGTGACTAAGGGATAGGGCTCAATGAGGGAGGCCATGAGTGCTCTGAGAGCATCACTGTGATGGGACAACAGGTGCTCTTGGGCCTCCTAGGCCACACTGTGTGGACCCATGGGTGTCCCTGAGCCTCAGTGTAGGGCCTGTGGGTATTCCAGGGCAACACTGGGAGCCCATAGGTGCTCCCAGGTTTCATTCTGGGTGGACATGGGTGTTCCTGGGCTTCACTGTGGGGACCAACACATGTGCCAGGGCCTCACCGTGGGGTCCCATAGGTGACTCAGGTCTTCACTGGGGGCAGCCACTAGTGCTCCAGGGCCTCATGGTGGGGGCTCACAGGTGCTCCAAGGTTTCATTGTGGACAGCCACAGGTGCTCTAAGACCATGTGTTAGCACACATTAGTGCCATAGGGCCTCACTCTGAGGTCTCACAGTGCTCCAGGGCTTGAGGTTATGTGGGATGAAGGCTAGGTCTTGGCTGGAGGAAGAAAGATAGTCACAGCAGTGTCATGGGGTGGACTCAAGGAGCTGTGTGCCACATGCAAATGATTGGGAGTGGGAGGCAGACAGACATGCAGCACAGCCGGTTGCTGAGTCTGCAGGCCGATGAAATGCCCTTGAGGATGGGAAGATGAACCACAGTCCGGCCATAATGAGCCAGCATGCACTCTGCTCCACATGATCAGCTTTGTCAGAGGAGCAGCAGCAAAGCCAAGGCTCCATTTTCCTTGCCTGTGCCATTCCTATGCACAGTGCTGCAGTGAGGCTGGGTTCTGACTTCTCTCTGTGTTTCCTGGCAGCATCCTGAAGGACTTCAGAGCCTGTAAGTGTCAGAGCCTTCAGTGCAAAGGCGAACCCCAGCCGTCACCCTACAGCAAAGAGCTCCATGTCTCCACGTGGAATGTCACCTTGGCTGCCTACCCTCAGGACATCTGCTGGTGAGGGTCTGTCTGGGCAGGGTGGAAGGTGGCCTGGTTCCTGGAGGGGCCTCCTGGAGACCAGGTGTGACCTGAATGACATTCAGTGGAAATCTCCACAGAGCTCCTGGGGTCCCCCGGGCCAGCCTAGGGGGTGCGCAGAGGTTCTCTGTGTGTTATTTCTCTAGGCACTGCTGTCCAACATAAACAGGGAGGCAGGAGGTGGGGAGATACACCACTGAGATGGCCTTGTAGCCCTGTTAGCAAAGAAAAGGAAACAAGTGAAAGGAATTTTAGTAATACCCTAATTTCAGCTTTTCAGCATGGACTTTTTGTTTTCTCGGTGGTATGGAGATGGGACTAGCCACACAGGTGCTCAGCACCAAGCACATTCTCCTTTTCCCACTTAGTCTGCAAAGTCTTCCGCCACCTCCAGGTGCACCAGCCACATCTCCCATGCTCAGTGGCCACCTGGTCTTGTGCCTGCCTCGTTGGACAGCATGGCCTTAGCGCAGACTAATACCTGCCAGTCTTCTGAACTGTGTCCAGGGCATGGGTGAGGTCAGGGCACAGCTGTCTTCCCGGGCTGCCTCGGCTGCCTGCACACATGAGTTTCCTGTTCTTCTCCACTGAAGAGCTCAGCCCCGACTGCTTCATTTACTGCTTCACGGGGTGTCCCAAGCATAGCACTGACATATTAGGAACTGGATCTATTCCTAATGGCAGTGTGGGGCCTAGGCTGAGTCTAGCTATGCTGAAGCCCCACTGTCACTGCCTGCTCCCCATTGAATCTAGCCCATGGCCCACTGGGAGGAAGGCAGCGTGAGTCACGTGGCACTGCAGATGTCCAGGAAATGCCACACAGGAGCTGTCTGCTCAGTTTGGTGCTCATGGCATCTCTGTAGGAGGCTGTGTGCTGGGCTCTGGCTGTGACTTGCACATAGGGCTTGTAGTGGCTGCTGACCAGGACTTCAGCCTTGTAGTGGCTGAAGTCAATGCACAGGCCATAGCTTTCCTCCTGAGGCCTGAATGAATCCCAAGCAGAGCCTTGGGCAAGTCTTCTGGTTTGCCTGAATCAGACATGACCACTTCAGCTACAGCACAGCTGGTGTGGCCTGTGTTGAGGACAGAAGCATCTGGACCGTGTCCCTCTTGCAGGAAGAATCTCTCCGTCCGGGGCCTCCGCTGGTGGGTGCAGTGGCTCAGCATCAACTTCACCCTCTTCGTGGTGCTCTTCTTCCTAACCACACCCTCTATCATCCTGTCTACCATGGACAAGTTCAACGTCACCAAGCCCATCCACGCACTCAACGTGAGTGATGCCGGCAGGAAGAGGGCATGGTGATTAGGGAGGAATGGAGGCTGAGATCTGTAGGAACCTGAACCAGAAAGCCCAAGCCCTCAGCTCAAGTCTGCATTTCTAAATCAAAAGAAGGCATGGCCATGTTTTTACCTTGCCTTAGAGTAATGCAACATATACCTTCTCATTTGATGGAATCAAACTAAAATGAGCGATCATTTGAAATGAATGAGGTATTTTAGCCTGCTAGAATGTTAAGTAAATGTTCAACATTGCATACACTGTAGCAGGCATCAGGGTCTTATAGTTAGGTCATGATATAAAATGCTCTCTGAGCAATGGGTCTAGCAATGTGCCAATGACACCTGTGTGCTAGAGACTAAGGAGAAGGGATGGGAAAGAATGAGAAGGTTTAACTTGAATGTGGTGGCATGAATGATTTCTTTTACACTTCAGTTTCTGAAAATCTTACAAACTCATTCATTGTTCATAAATAATGGATGGTCTTCAAAGCACCTTAGAAGGCTGGGTGTGGTGGCATGCTCTTATAATCCTTGCTACTCTGGAGGCTGAAGTAGGAGCAACACTCGAGCCCAGGAGTTCATTTGCAGTTCTCCTACCTAATCCTCATAGAGTACTGGCCTCCCATCTTGCACCACTGCATCAGCCTTTTGAGGTTTCTTAGTAGCCCTTTGTCTGTTTATATAGGATACATCCTTATTTTACAAATGTGATTCCAGTTTGTCTTTCTGTAAAGCAAAGCAAGAATTTAGGCTGGGGTGGAGCTTAGTGGTACAGTATGTGGTTCTTGTTTTCTGTGCTATGTTTTGTTTTGTGGTGTTTGACATCAAACCTAGGGCCAAAAAAAAAAAAAAGAAAAACCTAGGGCCATAAGCATCCTAGACAAGTGTGGCACAGAGTTACCTGCAGCCCCAATTTAGTTTTCAAAGAGAATATGTTGTTATGTTCATTTAATCAGTGAAAATACATTAATCA
>NW_004527305.1:0-539 GCF_000260255.1 Octodon degus
ACAATAACATAATTGATTTTATACATTATTTAAATAAATATTTTCTTCAATCCAGTATGTATTATACTATGGGACTTTCCAGTGAATAAAAGTTTCACTTAACATTTGAAACTAAGCTAATGCATTTTAACATATACAGAGTGAAAACACTCAAAAATGATTTATAAATACAAGCACAAAAGCCTTTGTTAAAATGCTTTGTCCATTTTTGATGAATAAATACACATAAAGGCAAAAAAAGGAAAACATTAAAGTAGGGATGAAAAGAAATTTTCTAAACTTGGTAATGTGTATCTTTGAAATCTTCCACCTAATATACTTAACTGTTTTTTTTTCTTTCTTTTCTTCTTTCATTACTTCTTTCTTGCCTGCTTGCTTGCTTGCTTTTTATTGTATCTGGTACAGGGTCTCACGACACAGCTCATACTCATAATGATCCTCTTGTTTTCAGTCTCCCCAGGGCTGGGGTTACAGGCATGCACACCATACCTGGTCTCAGTGACCTGCTCAGGGTGCTTGGAGGCAGAGCCAGTGTGGCA
>NW_004527305.1:2944-4034 GCF_000260255.1 Octodon degus
GTCTACCTACATCAACCATTCTTGTTATTCACTTTTTGTCTCTGTGATATATGACTTTTATATTACACAAAATATAAATGGTGACAAAATATACTCATCGTTCTACAGATGTGCTCTGTTTCCATTATATTTTTTATGCTGCACCAGTCCTAATTATTCTGATTTCATATCACAAACATTTATGTGTCTTAATTTAACTGACGTTTCTTCTGCCAATACTAGTCACTTATTCCTTTTCTTTGTTTCAAACACAGTTCTATCCTGAAGACACAAACATTTGTCTTCCACTTCTTACCTGAGCTTTGGTTTAGGGGCTTCTGCATTAGGTTCTAATAATACTTTCTTGGCAGGTCCTGTTACAAATGTTTTTACATGGGGGTATGCTTTCTCCAGTGACTTCAGCTATTCCATGTTGAGACCTGACTCTATTTCCCAAGCACAATGAAAAATGCAAAGAGCACCAAAGATTTCTTTGCTTATCTGCTCTGAACTCCAGTTCAAACCTACATTGCTCTGTCTCCACCAGAACCACTGAAATCGATATAAACTTTCTCAGTGTATACACTTCCTCAAATAAACATTTATTGCAAATACTCGCAAGCTCTTATTTCAAAAAATGTCAACTGAGGATTAACCTACAAACAAAAAAGTAAAAGTATATATTTGCTGTAAAATAAGATCATATGAAAGTATTAAAAACAGCACATTGTTCACTCTTTTAGTGGCCTACAAATCTAGAAATGTGTTTTACTCTCAAAGTGATGCAAAAACCACTTCAGGTTGGAGAATATTTTGATGATGACAAGAACCAAATGCACATGTACCAATGATAATTGAAAATAACTAAGTGCATACTCACTGGAGTTGACTTCGGAAAGTACATGGAACAGAGAAGAATTTGGTGAATCAAGTAACCTGTTTAATTTAATCATTTAAAAGTTAATAGAAAATGGAATATTGCATCAAAGGTTGGGAGAACTTTTTTTTTTTTTTTTGGAACTGGGGACTGAACTCAGGCCCTTGCACTTGCCAGGGAAGCACTTATTCCACTGAGCCATCTCCCCGGCCCCGGGAGGACATTTCTTGAAGG
>NW_004527306.1:0-1532 GCF_000260255.1 Octodon degus
ATCATGTCTGCATCTTGTACTCTGAATAACTGCTACGAAAACAATATGCAATGTATTAATTATTAAAAATGTCCTACTAACCCATTTTGAAACTATCTCATTGTTATTTTTCTCATGAAAATTAACAAAAAAAATTTAAAAAAAGAACATAACATCATGTAATACAGCAACCACTGTTGAAGTCCTAAAAAACATTCTCACTGTAAAATTATATCTGACACAAAAATCCACCCCATAGTCTTATGGCACAAAAGAAATTTTAGAATAGCAGTACCAGAATAGCATGCAAAGAAAAATCACAACTGAAATACAGAGAAATAAAAGTGAAACAGCACTATAGAAAGATCGGTAGATATACTGATATGGATATGGACCAACATGTAAGTACAAGCACAAATGACCTACAGAGGTATAGAGAGAAATACAAGTATGTCCGTTGTTCACTGAAGTACACGTAAACACCATGGAAATGGTCCACATGCCCATTTGTCAACAAATACATATATATTTTTCATTAAAAAAGAATGACTTACATATCCATAGATTAACAAGGATCAGAGGTTAAAAATGTCTCAAGACACAACTCAAACAACTGAATGTCGATATATTTGAGTATACATTACATGTAAAGAAAATACATTATTAATAATGGACTAACCATTTTAATGGACATATCTCAAAATCAGACCTACAAATAGACAACAGTAGCGAGACCGCCCAGGGTCCGATGAAACCTCATTCTACCCAGGACCCATGTGTGAGTGGGACTGCCTGAGGTCCCACGGATATTCACTGGATCCAGAGCCCAGGCCTGGAGTGTGAGAGGAACTTCATCCATCAGACAGCCCTGGTAGGGAACTCTGGGGGAGACCTTTCTGCAGAGAAGCTAGAGGCAAGACCCACTCAACTGATCCAGGAACAGAACATCTTGCCAGAGTGTAACAGCAGGTTCACATTCAAGGGTGGCAGCAGGAACTGGAGCACAGCAGCCAGACTGAAGCCACAGCCACCTGGAGAGTTTGAACTAGGTAGATCCGGACCTGGTACTAAGGTAATAACTGTACCAAAGCTCTATACCAAAGGTCAGAAGACAGTGCTACACAAAATGACAAAGAAAAAAAGCAAAATGCATTATCAGGCCCAAGTCAACCCAGAATGAATGCAGGAGACAATGGCTAGAATAAATTGGAAAATACACACCTGAAATCTCTGAATTAATAGCGTCTGAAGTAAAGAAACAACTGCAGAAAGGCATAGAGGAAATC
Source organism: Octodon degus (assembly GCF_000260255.1). NCBI lineage: Eukaryota > Metazoa > Chordata > Mammalia > Rodentia > Octodontidae > Octodon > Octodon degus. Next base: position 1,266 of record NW_004527306.1, read on the forward strand.
AGATCAGAAATAATTTCTGAAGTAAAAAAGAAATTATAACTATAATGAAAGAAATACTAAGTGCTTCTAAAGAAGACACTCATAAAAAATACAGCAGAATATAAAAATGATGAAATTCTGGAATGAGCAATAAAAGAAAGAAATAGATGGCGTGAAGCAGATTCAAAATGATATACAGGAAATTAAAACCTCAATCACAAGCTGGCAAAACTATTTGAATGAAAGTGAAAATAGACTTTCAGACCCTGAAGACAACATTGCAGCTAG
>NW_004527306.1:2487-4216 GCF_000260255.1 Octodon degus
AGACTACAAAAAGATGTTCTATAGAGGGATCAAAATGACCACAACTCCATCAGTGAGAATGGAAAGAACCCACCTAACAGGGCAAACAAACAGAGGAGAATAAGAGGTATACAAAAGCAGTCTTTCAGTTATTCTTTTGTACACAGCAGCAAGGTATTTCCATCAGCGTACTCTACAAATGGACTTCTCCTGCACCCTGTGGGTCATGATTCTATCTGGGTCTACAGGGTGGATTTCAAAGAAATAGCTATAGCTCAGTCCCCCAAGTGACACCTGGCCACCAGTAAGCGTCATGGACACTGTCCACGTCCACAACATGCTAGAACTTTGTGCGATATCTTATCCCCAGACTCATAGAAGTGCTGGTCATTTATTTGCTATTGCAGTATTTATGTTATGTTTTATTCTGAAAACTTTTTCTCAGTTAATATTTTTGTACATATTAACCTATTTAAATACTATGTGAGTACTTTGTATTGATATGATATTTTCTCCTACTATTAGAAACTTTAGATATATATTTCCATTTTCCATTGACTTTATATTACTTCTTCCTTGTCTTTCTTACACACACATGCATATATATAAATATATATGAAAAATACGTATATAACCTGACATAAGATTGATACTGTTTTGTGGAAATCTTTAACGACCTTCTAAATGGGTTCATCTAATATAAGTATATTTTACATAGTCCTGCATAACTACCATTTTGAGAGCTCTTTATTCCTTATCTAGGACCGTACAGCAACTTCTCTTGCCTTCTAGATTATGATCTTTGTTATTTCCTACATGCTACATCTTGAGTCATTAGAATATTTTGAGTTTGTATAACTGGAAAATATTTCACTTTTAGTTTTCGAAGATATGTTTGCTAAGTTTAAAATTCAATGAGGACAGATCTTTTATTTTCCAGTCATTTGAATTAGTCATTTCTTACACACTTGCTCTTTTTTTCCCCTAGTGTGAAATAAGATGCTATTTAATTTTATTCTTCCATAGCGAATTTTTTGAAGTATGTGCTTTAATGATTTTTTATAAGTAGTTTTGGACAATTTTACTTTTGTGTATCTTGGTAGGATTTTATTCATATTTCTTGCACAAAAGGTTCATTCTTCTTGGAAATGTGGTGTTATAATTTCCACTAAATTCAGAAATTTTAGATCTTTAAATATTTATTGCCTACCCCTTCCTACTTTGAGAATTCTAGTTATATGAATAAGTTTCTTGATTTTGGCAAAGAGTGAACTATTATATGCCTGAGCTGTAAACTCTTCTTCATTTTTATTTTAGACAATTTTTAAGTTTGTGAATAATTTATTTTCAATGTGCAATCTATTATTAATCTCATGCTGTGTATTTATTTCAGAAATATTTCTCTGAAATTTACTCTCTGTACATCTCATATTTTTCACATTTCAATATTTATCTCAGTTTTTAACATTCTATACAATTATTGATTTTCAATAAAGTTAATGAGAAAAAACAAAAATAGAAAACAGATGTGGAAATCCTTAATCATTCATCTCTCTGGAAATGTAAATCTAAACCACAATGTGATGCCACCTAGCCTGGAGAGAAGGAAATTTATCAGAAAGACAAAAATAATAATTTTCGGAGAGGTTGTGGACAAGGAGGAGCACTGTCAGAGGAATGTAGAAGCTTGGAAAAGTCACATGCGACTTCCTCAGAGCTGAACGTGCTAGTCCTCCAGCCTTTCCATCCC
>NW_004527307.1:0-542 GCF_000260255.1 Octodon degus
CTGAGTACTTATTTGTCATGATTTTTTCCAAATTTGTGACTTGCCTTTTCACATTGTTGGTAATTTCTTTTGACGTGAAAAAACTTCTCAGTAAGAGCAGGTCCCAGTTGTTAATTCTTTCTGCTGTTTCCTGTGCAATTTGATTTCCGTCCATGGACTCTTTGCCTACCCCTATGTCTTCAATAGTTCCTCCCAATTTCTCTACCAGGAGATTTAGTGTCTCTGCTTTAATGTTTAGATCTTTAATCCATTTTGACTTTAGCTTAGTGCATAGTGATAGATCTGGGTCAAGTTTGAGTTTTCAGCATGTAGAGAGGCAGTTTATCCAGCACCATTTGTTAAAGAGGCTATCTTTCTTCCAGTGAGTATGTTTGGCCCCTTTGTCAAAGATAAGGTGACTGAGTGTGTTCTCAGGGGCTTCAGCATCTTCTAATCTATTCCATTGATCTTTCGAGGAATCTGTGCATTTCTTCTGTGTCTTTTATTCTGTGAGAGTAAAGATCCTCAAAGTAGCTATTGATAATCTTCTGAATTTCCACTGA
>NW_004527307.1:3217-4402 GCF_000260255.1 Octodon degus
TTTGGATTTATCCAGCTGTGCCTGGCTTTGGTCTGGCTGCTGCGGTCAATTCCTTCCTGCTGCTGCCCTTGAGGGTGAACCTGTTGTGCCCCTGTGGCAAGATGTTCTGCTCCTGGATTAGCTGGGTTGTTCTATCCTCTACACTCTCTGCAGGGATTGCAGCTACAGGGTTACACCCCAGCCATGTATGCCAGGCCTGAGCTGAGTCTGGAGGGGACACGGTGTAGTAAGGGGCAGAGGCAGCTCTCCCACACACTCACTGGACCTGAATTAGGACTGGGTCTGGGGGTTCCTAGAACGCGGCAGAAATTCCTACTCGGCGAGCAGAGTGGGGGAGGTGCTGCGGAGTGGTATAGGGTGTCCCAAGTGGGTGGAAGAGTGTCTAGCCCCCGCTGCGTCTGGGCTGGGACCAGTAGTGAGTCCCGCCAGCACAGGGTAGCCAGAAGCTCTCACACACAACACCGGACATGGGCTAGGACTGGGTGTGTGGGTTCCCGGAACGAGTAGAAATTCCTACTAGGCAGACGGGGTGTGGGAGGTGCTTCGGAGCAACTTATCATAATTTATGAGATACAATGAAAGCAGTTTTCTTATACTCTGGTTTCTCTTCAGATCGTATAAATCTTTCGCCTTTTACAATGAAAGCATTTCTCAGAAGGAAATTCATAGCTGTGAACTCACACATTAAGAATACAGAACAAGAACAAATAAAAACCCTACTGCTCACCTCCAACAAATAGAAAAGGAAGAGCAAACCAAACCCAGAGCCCAAAGATGAGAAGAAATCATAAACATTAGAGCAGAAATTAATTTAATTGAGATGAAGAAAACAGTTCCAAGATTTAATGTAACAATAAGCTAGTTCTTTAAAGACTAAATAAAATCCATAACCACCTAGCTAACTTCATGAAAAAGAGGGGGAAAATTCAAATAAAAGCAATAAGGTATAAAAAGTGTGTAATTACCACAGACCCAGTGGAAATTCAGAAGATTATCAATAGCTACTTTGAGAAGCTTTATTCTCACAGAATAGAAGACACAGAAGAAATGCACAGATTCCTACAAAGGTACAAATTACCAAAGCTGAATTGACAAGATATAACCACTCTCAATAGCCCAATAACAGCCAATGAAATATGAGTGGTAATAAAAAAAAAGCCTACCAACAAAGAAAAGTTCAGGGCT
>NW_004527308.1:0-890 GCF_000260255.1 Octodon degus
CTTGTAGGCCTCCTTTTTCTCTAATTTTGGTCTGCAAACTTAGGTTGTTAACCATCCAGAAGAAAAGCTTATTGTTATTACCATACAACTTAGGGTGTTAAGCTTAACCTCACTATCTGTCTGCATATCAAACATCTTAGGCATAATATGGAACAGGTATTTTTCATCAAGTATTGATATGTCGAACTTTAAGTCCCTACAGAATATAATAAAAAAGCATTTAAAAATTAGAATATATTTTACAAATAGGCATAAAGAATTATATACTTCTTATATTTACACATAAGTCCAAAACTCTAACCATATACAACCTTGAAACAGGACAGTCCCACAATATTCCTTTTCCTGTATCTTGATTTCATTCACCACCCCCTTCTTTTTGAACAACCATCTACCCGAGAGATATCATAGCAGCAACTGGCATGTCATGACAAGCGGCCCATATTCAGAAGACCAGAATGACAGGCACTCCAAGCATGAAACTGTTATTACAAATTAACATCTGCAGTGCACTAGCTTAGTTCACAGGTATCAGTATATATAGTTAGTCAGGGTGAGAATCTCTCCAATTAACTGCTAGATTCAAAAATCTTCTGAAGATTCTCAGGATCATTGCCTTGCTCACCTTCTACATATAACTGTATGGCTTGACTTTCATGTTTCCTAGCTCTTCTCCATTCCCTCTCTTGATTAGTTAGTCCTTGAGATCCTGCTTTCCTTTTACTTGTATTATATCTTTCTATCTGTATTTCTTCTTTTGAGTTCTTATACTGGGGAAACTATATGATATTTACACATGTGTGTCTGGTTTATTTCATTTATAAGTATATGTTCAAGAGGCATCCACTTCAATATAAAGGCTTCGAGTTTATCATTCTTTTTTTTATTGA
>NW_004527308.1:2846-4181 GCF_000260255.1 Octodon degus
CTTTTACAGCTCAGCATATTAATATGGCTTTACTTTTTATACTTCATTTTTATACTTTTCTGCTGGATGGTTAAGACCAAGAAAGAACAAGGCCTATATGACAAGAAATATAACTTTGGTATCTGGTAAAGTCAGTGGAATCCCCTCAGGATTTATCCCAAAACCCTGTACCACAGTTTGTAGATCCTCTGTCAGTGTTACCCATGTGGATGAGTTGTGGCCATTGCCTGACCATTTTTTTCTGTGAAATTGGCTTACAGTTCATAAAGGTTTCAGTCCATAGCTTGCTGGCTTCAAGGCAAGGTCCTGAGATGTCCAGTGAGACTTGGGACTCTTGACAGAGGTGCCTCGAGGTAGGCCATGGAACCGAAGCTCTGTTGTTGCTCTTCAGTGGCAAGACCAAGCAGGTCAAGCATATGGATCTGGCTGTAGCAAGGATTCTGTTCCAGGTCACAGCACCAAAAATGGTAGGTTTTAGAGGCAATGGTGATAGCAGCAGTGGTGGCCATGCAGCAGAGAAGCAGAAATGGGGGAGGGAAAGCCTTTATTAACTCTAAACCCACGGAGAGGACCAAGCTCAGGGACCTGGGCAGATGCTCTCTATCATTCTTAATAGCTGAATAATACTCCATTGTGTAAAAATACCACATCTTTTTCAGCCATTCCTCCAGTGATGGGCATCTTGTTTGTTTCCAAGATTTGGCTATCAAAAATTGTGCTGCTATAAACATAGGCACACATATATCATTATAATATGATGTTTTCAGATCCACTGGGAAAATTCCCAGTAGAGGAAAAGCTGGTTTAAATGGGATTTCCAGTCCAACTTTTCTAATGAGTCTCCATACTGACTTCCATAATGGTTGCACCAGTCTACGTTCCCACCAGCAGTGGAGAAGGGTTCTTTTTTCCCCATAGCCTCTCCAACATTTGTTGTTGGGTGAATTTGTTATGATAGCCATTCTTTTCTGGGGTGAGATGATATCTCAATGTTGTTTGAATTTACATTTCACGGATGGCTAGTGATGTGGAGCATTTCTTCCTATATTTATTAGCTTCTTTAATTTCTTCCTCTGAGAAGCCTGTATTCATCTTGGATACCCATTTCTGGATTGGGTCTTTAAATTTTGGTGCCCTAGTGTTTTATAGTTCTTTATATATTCTAGAGAGCAGACCTTTGTCTGAGTACTTATTTGTCATGATTTTTTCCAAAAATGTTGGTTGCCTCTTCACTTTGTTGGTAATTTCTTTTGATGTGAAAAAACTTCTCAGTAAGAGCAAGTCACAGTTGTTAATTCTTTCAACTGTTTCCCATGCGATTTGATTTCTGTTCAT
>NW_004527309.1:0-1914 GCF_000260255.1 Octodon degus
TTACTTTTCATTTTAGGGATAATGATGCACTAGATTTGGAATTTTTTTATTTTTTTATTTTTTTTGATTGTATCAGGGATCAAACTCAGGACCTTCTGCTTACCAGGCAAGCACTTATTCCACTGAGCTATCTCCCTGGCCCCTACATATGAATATTTTTGAGCTACATAAAGCATGTCTTCTATCATGGCTCATCTTGTTCTGTTTCACCTGTAAATAACCACTTCCAATTTTGTGTCTTAGAATGCGATTCTGAGTTAAATTCTATAAATATATGTAAATCTGGCTTTAGGTGACAAAGAGTGAAAGTCTTGCATTGCAAATAGATTCTTCAACTTTATCAAATTTTAATCATCTTGCTATTGTTTTCAATTTTTAAATAATGGAAGGAGAAAGCCAAAAACACAGAGAACAAATACATATGATTTTTTGGCCTACATCACAAAGAACAGCACTGTGAATCAGAAGACTGTGTAGGTTTGTGGTCTTTTAGAAGGCACTTACTACTGTGTCATTTTAAACAAATGATACTGCTTTGCCGCAAAAATGTTCTTATTTGTAAAATGTGAAAGGATACAAGGTAGAATAATTATATAACCCACAGCGTATCGTGTTAAGTAGGAAGCAGTTGGTAAACATTAGTATTATTAGATTCTCTTACTATTTTCTAGCAGGCCTATTTCATTTTAATCATTGTAATTTCTTATATGTGATTTCTTTCCTATCTTGGTAATATTTTGGATAAAGACAAGAACATGAAAAATGGATACTTTTTATCCCACAATTTCTTTGCAAATTATTATTTTACTTTGGGGTATAAGTTGCCAAATTTGAATGGTATTGAAGATTCAAAAATGGATAAGATGTAATAAATATGTAGATTTTTCTAGGTAGAACAAAACCTATTAAGAACGCCTAGGCCACAAGCTTGCTTTTTTCTCTTCTTTTAGCTGTGCCCTATGAGGTAAGGGGTGTAGAAAACAATTCTTATGACTAAAAAGAATTATTTTATTTAATTATCATATCATACAAAATGGTTTAATTAACATTAAAATAAATAATTAAACATTTATTTACATCTGGAAACTAGAAGCAGAAAAGGCATTCTAATTAAAAGACATATATCAGACAGCTCTATGCTCTGGGCACATTAGTAGGTATTGGTCCTTTATCTTGAAAAGTCTAGGAGCCCAGAGCAACATTGATGGCAACAAATATTTAAACAACTTAGCAACAACTGAAAAAATAGAGAACTAATACCAAGGAAACACAGTTCTTATCTGAACCTCACATGATGGGATTAGGCACTGTTTATCCTGAGAACGGTGATGGTGCGGCCTGCAGGGTTGGGTGGGGTTACACTATTAGAGTACGCATTGCAGAGCAGCCAAGTTCAAGAGTTCACTTCTTTGCTTCAGCGTCTGTCATGCCTGCCTGTTTAGATCTTCCTCCAACCTCCCTCTGCCTCCATGTTTCGCACAAACACATACACACACAATCACACACACACACACACACACTCATTATAGTTTCACTATAACCAATTTTGCACATCTTTCCCTAGATCTGCCCTGAGACTGACCTCTTGTGAATAATTTAACCTCGAACCTTAGTTCTGTAGATGTAAGCTCCGAGCGTCAGTGGCTCGGCACATTTGCTCATTAAAATACTAACTAACTTACGCAATTTTGGTCACTGATTCAGTTGTTAGGCTAATTTTATGAGAGTTGTATGTTTGCCTTAAGACACTTGCAACGAACCTACATCTACATGTAGAGAATGTCAAACGAAAAGGATCTCAATGAAATCCCCCAAATGGGAGACTGTAAGACTGCACGTTTTCCAAGTAGCATATATACTATATAATGTCTTTGCCAATGCAAAATGTTGGCATGAAAGACGACTTTGAAGCAA
>NW_004527309.1:3049-4164 GCF_000260255.1 Octodon degus
CAATGAAATAAAATGACCTTTAAAGGCCAGGGAGATAGCTCAGTGGCATAAGTGCCTGCCTGGCATGCATAAGATCCTGAGTTTGATAAGTGTTATTGAAAAAAAGTACCTCTAATACTACTGTATTTGCTTGTTAGCATTTCTATGTGAAAAATATTTTCTTAAGTTTGACAGTTCTTCAGGGAAATTTTTTTAATTTTTCATATTCATCTTTCTATAAATCTCCAGTATACTGTATCCTTGCATTATATGGGTATGAAATAATTATTTAATTTTTATTTCAATACTTTAGCATCATGCTGATAGTTCTTTTTTTTTTTTTTTTTTTTTGGCCGAACTGGGGATTGAACTCAAGTCCTTGCGCTTGCCAGGGAAGCGCCTATTCCACTGAGCTGTCTTCCCAGCCCCCATTTATGCTGACTTAATATATTTTTCTTTACACTTAACTATCTGAGGTAAAATTAATGATGTTATTCTACAGAAATATTCGTTTGATAGAATGCATCTCGAAAGATAAAAAGCACACATCTCCATACTTCATCAGGAAAATGTCAAATTGCGTTTCACAAATTGTTAAATAAAATGTGTTATTTTTTCCTACACAATTAGGAAAATCTAGTCTCCATGGACTGAATCAGTTGATAATGAATATGTAGACATTGAATATATAAACATACATGATACCTATAATATTTTAACAATGTTGTAAGTAGAGATTAAGCTCAATGTCCATATCCACTGATTGATAAAATTGATCATTAAAAGTTCAATTTTAGTGAACTTAAAGTTTGCCTTTTAGGGAAAATTTTCTATCAAGGCAGAAGGAAATTTAGAGTATAACCCATATATGCTAAAAGACAACCTGAGATATTAATCTTGAGGATAAAACCTTCTTATACAAGAACTTATTAGTACCAATATGAGAATTTAAGGTGTTTTATTTTTATTATTTATTTATTTTTTTCAGAACCGGGGATTGAACTCAGACCCTTGCGCTTGCTAGGGAAGCGCTTATTCCACTGAGCCATCTCCCCGGCCCCTAAGGGTATTTTAAACTCACTTTCAAAATGTGGTTTGAGGAAAAAAATTCAGGTGGAGCTCCTTCTCTGCTTTCT
>NW_004527310.1:0-3102 GCF_000260255.1 Octodon degus
TGCTTCTTTACTTCATCTGCTACGAGTTCTGAGAGTTCTTTTTTCATTTAAGAAAAGAGTTGTGCTCTGATTTCCTCTCTATCTTTCTGCTGTTGCTTATTTACTATCGACGCTCTTGATTCATGCATTTGAGCCGAGAAGTGTCCTCCGCACTTGTTCTGGGTGGGCACTTGGTTGCTTCCATTTGTTTCTGCATATGATTCTTTAGTGCAGATGTTATTAATTCAGGGATTTCTTTTTTCATTTCCAATCTGAGGTCTTCTATATCTTTCTGAAGCTGTTTTGTTTCAGAAGCAGTTGATTCATTGCTTTCAGCTGTGTGATTTCCAATTTGTTCTGTGTGAGTGTCCTCTGCAATTGTTACGGGTGGGCTTGGGTTCTGAGGTTGCATTTTGTTCCTTCTCGTCATTTTGTGTAGCTCTGTTTTCTGCCCTTAGTTGTAGATCTTTGCTGTAGTTATAACCTTCACATGTACTGAAGTTCAGGTGGAGCTCTACAGAGTTTGGTCTTATCCAGCTGTGTCTGGCTTAGGTCTGGCTGCTGTGCTCAGCTCCTTCCCGCTGTGGACCAGGGCTAGGACTGGGTCTGAGCGTTCCCAGAAGTCAGCAGAAATTCCTACTGGGAGGGGGTGGTGGGGGAGGTATGGCGGAGTGATAGGGGGCAGCCCGAGGGGGTGGGAGAGGGTCCGTCCCACGCTGCACCTGGGCTGGGACTGGTCCTGCCGGCACAGGTTAGCAGGAAGCTCTCCACACACTCACCGGACCTGGACTGGGACTGGGTCTGGGGGTTCCAGGAAGTCGGCAGAAATTCCTACTCGAAGGGAGGTGTGGGGAGGTATGGCGGAGTGGTGGGGGGCGGCCCGAGGGGGTGGGAGAGGGTCTGGCCCATGCTGCGCCTGGGCTGGGACTGGTCCCGCCGGCGCAGGGTAGCAGGAAGCTCTCCACACACTCACCGGACCTGGGCTAGGACTGGGTCTGGGGGTTCCCGGAAGTCGGCAGAAATTCCTACTCGAAGGGAGGTGTGGGGAGGTATGGCGGAGTGGTGGGGGGCGGCCCGAGGGGGTGGGAGAGGGTCTGGCCCATGCTGCGCCTGGGCTGGGACTGGTCCCGCCGGCGCAGGGTAGCAGGAAGCTCTCCACACACTCACCGGACCTGGGCTAGGACTAGGTCTGGGTGTTCCGGGAAGTTGGCAGAAATTCCTACTAGGCGAGAGGGGTGGGGAGGTACGGCGGAGTGGTCCATATTTCCTAGTTCTTCTCCTTGCTCTCTATTCATTATCTAGTCCTCAAGTCCCTGCTTTACATTTAGTTATATTATATTTTTCTATTTGTATTTCTTCTTTTGAGTTCTTATGCTAGGGAAACTATACGATATTTACACTTGCATGTGGTTTATTCCACTTATGAGTATATGTTCAAGTGGCATCCACTTATATATAAAAGCTTCAAGTTTATCATTCTGTATAGCTGAGTAATATTCCATTGTATAAAAATACTACATCTTTTTCATCCATTCCTCAGGTGATGGGCATCTTGGTTGTTTCCCAGATTTGGCTATCACCAATTGTGCTGCTGTAAACATAGGAAGACATATATCACTATGATATGATGCTTTCAGATCCTCTGCGAAAATTCCCAGGAGAGGAATAGCTGGATTAAGTGGGATTTCCAGTCCAAGTTTTCTAAGGATTCTCCACACTGATTTCCATAACAGTTGCACCAGTCTACATACCCACCAGCAGTGGAGAAGGGTTCCTTTTTCCCCAAAGAATCTCCAACATTTGTTCTGGGTTGATTTCTTTATGATAGTCATTCTTTCTGGGGTGAGATGATATCTCAATGTTGTTTTAATTTGCATTTCATGAATGGCTAGTGATGTGGGGCATTTTTTCATATATTTATTCATTTCTTTAATTTCATCTTCTGAGAAGTGTGTGTTCATTTCAGATGCCCATTTCTGGACTGGGTCTTTAAATTTTGGGGCCCTAGTGTTTTTAGTTCTTTATAAATTCTAGAGAGCAGACCTTTGTCTGAGTACTTATTTGTTAGATTTTTTTGAAGTTTTTGGGTTGTCTTTTCACTTTGTTGGTAATTTCTTTTGAACTCGAAAAAACTGCTTAAAGAGCAGATCTCAGTTGTCCATTCTTTCAAGTGTTTACTGTGGGATTTGATTTTTGTTTATAAACACTGCCTACCCCTATGTCTTCAAGGTTCCTCCTACTTTCTCTTCCAGGAGATTTAATGTTTCTGATTTAATATTTAGATCTTTAATCCACTTTGACTTTAGCATAGTGCATGGTGATAAAGCTGGGTCAAGTTTTAATTTTCAGCATGTAGAGAGCCAGTTTTTCCAGCACCATTTGTTAAAGAGGCTATCTTACTTCCAGTGAGTATGTTTGGCCCCTTTGTCAAAGATAAGGTGAGTGAGTGTGTTTGTAGGGGCTTCAGTGTCTTCTAATCTATTCTATTGATCCTCAGGTCTATTTTGTTGCCAGCACCATGGTGATTTTATCACAGTAGCCTTGTAGTATAATTTCAAGTCAGGAATTGTAATGCCTCCAGTCTTGTCTTTGTTGCCCAATATTGCCTTTGCTATTCTAGGTCTTTTCTGGTTCCAGATAAATTTTAGGAATGATTTCTCTAGGTCTTTGAGATATGTTGGTGGTAGTCTGTTAAGGACTGCATTAAATCTGTACAGCAATTTTGGGAGTATGACCATTATCACAATATTGGTTCTTCCTATCCATGTTCATGGAATATCTTTCCTTTATCTGAAATCCTCTACGATCTCTTTTTCAGAATACTGTAATTTTCCTTGAAAAGATCTTTGACTTCTTTAATTAGATTAATTCCAAGGTATTTCCTTTTCCTCGGTGCTATTGTAAAAGGCATTGTTTCTGCAATTTCTCTCTCACTGTGTCTGTGACCAGTGTAGAGGAATGCTATTAACTTTTGCGTATTGACTTTGTATCCTGCTATGCTACCGAAATTCTGTATTAATTCTAGTAGCTTCTTGGTGGAGTCTTTTGGGTCTTCCAAGTAAAGTATCATGTCATCTGCAAATAAAGATAATTTAACTTCTTCTTTATCTATTCTTATTCCTT
>NW_004527310.1:4072-4763 GCF_000260255.1 Octodon degus
GGTTTTGGTATCAGTATATTACTTTCCTCCAGGAATGATTTTGGGAGAATTGCTTCCTTTTCAATTCCATTGAAGATTTTGAGGAGTGTTGGGATTATATCTTCTGTATTTTTTTTGTAATTCAGCTGTGAATCCATCAGAACCTGGGCTCTTCTTTGTCAGTAAATGTTTTATTACATTTTCAATTTCATTGGCTTTTATTGTATTTTGAGAATTCTTATATCTTCTTGAATCAGTTTTGGTAATTTGTGACTTTCTAGGAATCTGTCCATTTGTTCTGGGTCTTTAATTCTGTGAGAGTAAAGAGTCTCAAAATAGCCATTGATGATGTTTTGAATATCCACAGGAACTGTGATAATTTCAACCTTTTCATTCCTTATTGCTTGAATTTGTGTTTTTTCTTTCCTCTTTGATGATGTTCGGTAAGGACTTTTCAATTTTATTTAATCTTTCAAAGAAGCAGCTTTTTGATTTATTATTTCTTTATATTGTCTTCTTTGTCTTGATTACATTAACTTCTGCTCTAATACTTAGGATTTGCTCCTGTCTTTGGCTTTGGCTTTGGTTTGTTCTTCTCTTTTCTGATATTTGAGGTGCAGCATTAGAGTATTTATTTATTCCTTTTGTGTTTTCCTACTGTGTGAGTTCACAGCTATAAATTTCCCTCTAAGGATTGATTTCATTGGATTCC
>NW_004527311.1:0-548 GCF_000260255.1 Octodon degus
GGAGCCACACTGTGTGCATTGTCCTTGGGGGTGCTTCCTCACTTAATGTGAAATCATGAGATTCATCTGATATGAGAAAAGAAGGGAAGGAACCACAGGTCACCCATTTTTTTTGTGGCTTTAGAGCTTTCCATTAAATGGATATGGAATTAGATATCTCTGACCTGTCAATAGACTATTTTTATGGTCATGAAATGCTTTAATGAATATTCTTTAACTTTTGTACTAGTGCATAAAAGCAATATATATGTGTATATATATATAATAAGTTGTACAAATATTTCAATTTAATAAGATAATGTTCGTTGGGAGTTCTGCTGAGCCTGGCTGCCTCTCTTTGCCCTGAAGCCAGGAATGCCTGGAAGGCTAGCAGCATATCCCCAGCAGTCCTGCCAGGGTTCTGCTGAGCCTGACCACACCTCTTCACCCTAAAGACCACCAAAGAGACCTGACTACCACAGGACATGCAGGAGCTTTGGGGAGGATTACCCTGTGCCAACCCATCATCAAGAAAGCCTTCCAGAAATTCAGCCTGCACTCATCATCAT
>NW_004527311.1:4644-5836 GCF_000260255.1 Octodon degus
TTGCCTGGCAAGCACAAGGACCTGAACTGAGCCCCTGGTTCTGCCAAAAATAAAGCAACGGATACAAGGTTTGGCAAAATATTTCAGCAGACTAAACACCTACTTAAGCTAGCACAGGGACTGGAGTTCAAACCCTGGCACTACATGCCAAGCTGGCTCCACTCCCTAAGAGTGCTGAGCTGGACATCATGGCATAGGTCTGTAATCCCAGCACTCTGGAAGCTGACAAGAGAAGGATTACTAGGACACCAAGCTGCATATTGAGACCCTGTAGCAAATACGTTTTAAAAATGCAATGAATACAGAGAAAACAATACAAAGAATTAATGAGTCAAAAGTTGGTTCTTTGAAAGAATAAATAAAATTGATAAACCTCTATCCATCTTCATTTAGAAAAGGAAAGAAAAGAATTCAAATTCATGTAATGAGGAATGAAAAGGGTAAAATCTCTACTGACATTATAGAAATTCAGAAGATTATCAATATTTATTTTCAAAATCTTTACTCTCACAGGATGGAAAATACAGAAAAAACAAATAGGTTCTTAAATATATATAAATTGCTCAAGTTGAATCAAGAAGATATAAAAATTATAAAAAAAACTCAGTATCAGTCAAATTATTGAAAATGTAATAAAAACCTACCAACAAAGAAAAGCCTAGGTCCTGATGGATTCACAGATGAATTCTACAAGAAATTTAGGGAGGACATAGTGCCAACTCTTCTCAAACACTTCAATTATATTAAAAGGGAAGAAATTTTCCCAAACTCATTAAGAGTGTTTAGTATTACTCTGATATCAAAACCAGAGAAGGACCCAATCAAAAAAGAGAACTGGAGGCCAGTGTCTGTAATGAACATAGCTTGGAAAATCCTCAATAAAATAATAGCAAACAGAGTTGAACAAATCATCAAAAAGATTATACATTACAACCCAGTGAGATTCATTCTAGAAATGTAGGGATGTTTTAATATAAGCAAAATCATAAATGTAATCTGTCATATGAACAGAGACAAAGACAAAAATTACATGATCATCTCAATAGATGCTTAAGAAACTTCTGGCAAAGTACAATACTCATTCATGATAAAGAAAACACTATAGCAAGTCAGAAGAGATGGTCTTTACGTCAACCTGATAAAAACCATCTATAAAAATACAATGACCAACATCATACTAAATGAACAGGAA
>NW_004527312.1:0-1899 GCF_000260255.1 Octodon degus
TGCTCTCACTCTGTTTCTAGCATGGGTTTCCCTTCCGCTGTGACAGTGTCCTTATGGGAAAGCAGAGGGACCCGAAAGGCAAGGAGATGAGCAATCATTTCTCCAGAGAGCATTTTGTATGCTGGGTGACACACAGCCACAGTTCCAACAGCCTCATCCCTGAGATGGATGCAGGCAAGAGGAATATCCAGCAGAGTGTACTCAGTCATGAGAGAAGAGCCAGGACCTAAACGTGAGGCTGGATACAGAGCCAGAGAGTGGTCCAATCCCTTTGAGCTGAGAAGAAAGCAACACACAAAGGGGGCCCTGATGTCAGGCTGAGCTATGAGGTCATGACTGCTATTGGGTTCTCATGACACCATGAGCAACGTTCTGTCATGTGGAGGACCTGGACATCAACGCTGTGCTCCTGCCAGGAAAAGTGCCACAAGATGGCTAATCAATAAGCCAGGCAGAACACACAGAGGAGGATTTTCTTTTCCCCTTCTGTCGATCAGTAACCACAAGAGGCAGTGAAACCCACAGTGTAGATATCCAGATACCTCCCAGAACAACTCCCATGAGAAAGGAACAGCACACAGAGATGTCTCTCTGTCCCATGAGAGAGCATTTTGTACACTGAAACCTCCCACAGAGACTTCCCACAGGTCCCTCACATGGCGTAATTCCTCCTGTTGCCACTCAGAGAACCTATACAGCAATTCCTGAAGAGGTGATGCAAGTAAAACCATGCAGGGTGCCTACACAGACCTTCCATAGAGCCCTCACACACAGACCCATCAGGGACGCCCTCTGTCCCTAAAAGCCCTGACCCTGAACCTTCCACTGAGTTTTCACCTGGGGCATACTCACAGAGACCTGAGAGGGACATCTCCCACCAAGACCTCTCCCAGATACCTATGTAGAAACCACACAGAGAAGTCCCTGCCCCCCACATGTAAACCTCGCAGACCCCACGTAGAAGCTTCCCACAAGAGCCCACAACATGTAATTGGAAACCTCACAGGGAATCTTCACAGAGACTTCACTTGAGCTTCTCCTCAGAAATCAGGCACAAAGAGCTCCTGGAGGCATCCCTTATACCCTCTTTAGGAGCCTGATCAGACACCTTGACAGGACTTTCCTCGATGAGATGGAACCAGTGAGCAAGCTTGCAGCTCAGGTAGGATTATCATTAGATATCCCTCTGAGAATCCCAAGACACTCGGACACTGTCCACTACACAACAGATCACCAGGGAAAATGGTCACAAGCGGTTTTTTTTGTAATGACTTTTCCTCTGAAATAGAAAAGAATCCTTTCTGAAATCTTTTCTCTCACTGAGTTTCATTAGCCTGAGCTCTCACACACAAGTGCAGAGAATGACAGAATTCAAACATGGGTAAAATATTGCCAACTCTCAATTAAATTAAGCAGCTAATTTCTTGAGTTTGTTATCTTTGAGCCGAATTACATCAATGTCACATTCCTTGTTTCACTGAGAAATAAGTCTGCATATGAAATGATCTGCTGTTCTTTAGATATATGATAAAGACCCTCAGGGAATGTAACCTACATAGAAAACAAACTAGCTAAGAGGGAAATAAAGTCACACTGGCCTTCTGGGTGTGTGAGGTTAAATTTCCTGAAGAAGGAGCATTGGCTGGTTATATAACACCCACATTCATTTTAGGAGTAAGACCTTTTTTTTGGTAGAGTCAAATGAAGGACCTTGTACTTGCTAGACAGGTGCTGCACTGTTGAGCTCCATCCCCAGCTTAGGAGTATTTCTATTAACTGTTTTCACTTTATCGGTTTAATTATATACTGTGCACTTCACAGGAAAGTAAAGTAGAAATAAAGTATTGACTTTTGATGCATTGAATACTCAAACATCAATCTTTTCAACATCGACTGTTA
>NW_004527312.1:3694-4265 GCF_000260255.1 Octodon degus
TAAGTTGAAATGGGACTATTGTGTCCACAAAACAGTTAAATTTTCATCATCACAAGAATAAAATCTCCCGATTCCTACCCCACACATCCATTAGTTGTATAGCATCGTTAGCTCTAAATCAGCCTGACAAACCTATGGAAGTGGTGCTGCAAGGCCTTCCCAGAGTGTGACCACCACAGCTGCGTTGGTCACATGCTCAGAAGACTATCTCATGTGTAAGGGTTAGCTCCCAGCAGTTGTCATGAAATTGTTACTCACTTGGGTCTGCCTGTGAATGGAAATCTCAATGGCTTTGGTAGCAGGTGGGTGCAGACCTGAAGACTAGCTAGGGGTACACTTAGTGCCCCATGGCCTCACTGGAGATGTGTGCATCAGGACTTCTTTCCTCAACCAAGTTACAAATAGGGATTTTATTTCAAATATTTCTAATTTTGCATTATTTATGTAGCACGCTAAATGGGTACACTGTAAAAAATAGTCCCTAACCTATGGCATAATGCCATAGGCAAAAGAAGGACCAATATTTAGTTCTTCCAGGACCATGAAATATATTTAAAAGAAGCAGCATATA
>NW_004527313.1:0-1663 GCF_000260255.1 Octodon degus
TGCAAAGTCCCTGGATCCTCCTGTGTCTTTTGGTCATCTTGCGACATTTATCCTTGGGGACCACAAATTGTTCACTGACATAGAATCTGTCCAACGTCCTCCTTGTTCTGTGTTTTAGGCCAGTTTTGGAATGTGGGAATCCCATTTACTCTCAGTCAGCAAGGCTCACAGAGCAGGCAGGAGTCTGCTAAGGACAACACAGGAAAGGAGCACCTGGTGTGGGGCCGATGCTCAGCTTGGCTCCTGTACAATGACACTGCACTGCCCCTTGAACCACTACTTCTGTGCCATTCCAGGAAAGGCACCACTCCCTCCCCTGCCTGGGCTAAAGAAACTGGTGGCTACCTCGAGATTCTGGGTCATGGCTCCCGGAACAATGATCTTGCTGGAGCCCTACATTCTAGCAATTCCTGACTTTTTTTTCCCTCTTTCTTTCTTTCTTTCTTTCTTTCTTTCTTTCTTTCTTTCTTTCTTTCTTTCTTTCTTTCTTTCTTCCATAACTCCAAGAGGAGACTGGGGACTCACTGTAGTGGTCACTGATAATCAGTGCTGTGGAAAGGGGACTCTGACAATTCATATGTTGAATAGCAGCTATCTTATCCATTCAAGTCTCTTAAGTTAGGAAGGAGAACTAAGTCACGATTCTTAACTTTATTCTTATGAGGCACTAAACTTCATGCTTCCTCTCTAAGTCTTCATATTAGTTTTTTTATATTTTATCTGCAACTCTATCATTAATGCTAACTAATGCCATCTTGCCTTTAACTTTATCTACCTTTCTGAATTACAGTTCTCCAAAGAATCAGAGCCAATAGAATATAAATATATACAAAAACCAAATTTATTAGGAGGAATTAGTTCCAGTGATAAGAAGGTTGACAAATCTCAGGGTCTGGCATCTGTAAGCCAGAGAGCCAGAACAGTCAGTGGTATAATAGGGTCTGAGGGCCAGCAAGATAGCTCAGTGGACTAAGCCCCTGCTTTGGCAAGCACAGGGACTAAGGATTCAACCATGGTCCCTCATGCTGCGCCAGCCCCACCCCTGAAGTGCACCAAACCAGTGATCAAGTCCAGGCATGGTGGCACATGTCTGTTACCCCAGCACTCGGGAGGCTGAGAAGAGGAAGATCATCAAGTAAGAGATGTGTAGTGAGACCCTGTACCAAATACATAAATGAAAAAAAAAAAATTTTTGTAATATGGTCTGAGTCTTAAGGACTGGGAACCAGAGGAAGTCAGGATGTGATTCTCAGCCTGAGAGCTGAAGATCAGGTATCCAACTCAGGCAGAAAAGACAAATTCTCCTTCCTTTCAGTTTTTCTCTTCAGGCTCTCAATGAATGACACTACAAAACTACACTGAGGGGAACCATCTACACTACAGAAGCCACCATATGAAATGATGAACCAAATGTTCGAGGTACACTGGGAGCTGTGTTTAATGTGGACATTTAATAGTACTGCACACAAGTCATGACTAATTTAAATAAATTATATAACTTCATAATGAAATCCATTAACTAGCACCTAAATTATACTGGCTCACATATCTATTCCTTATGCATTCCTACATCCTTTGCCTGATATCATTATTCACATAAAAATCAATACAGTGAAGCTTCTCAGCTAATATGACCATGTACAGGACCATTAGGGTTATGACT
>NW_004527313.1:3008-4249 GCF_000260255.1 Octodon degus
ATATAGTTCTGAAAATATTGGCCAGAGAAATTAGACAAGAGAAAGAAAAGAAAGAAATTAAGATAGGAAATGTAGAAATTAAATTATCATTACTTGCACTTGACATGATACTCTGTATAGAAGTCTCCGAAAACTCCATCAAAAGAGTTCTAGATTTAATGATCAATTCCAGTAGTATAGCTGGATACAAAGACTAATTTCAGAAATCAATAGTATCTCTGTATGCAAATAACAATCTCACCAAGAGTGAAATTAGGAAAACCAAACCTTTCATAATATTATAAAATAAAAGCAGTATATAGGAATAAATCTCCCAGAGAAAGTAAAAAGCTTTGACATTGAAACCTACAATGATCGGAAAAAGGAAACTGAAGCAGATATCAGGCAACAGAAATATATCCCTTGTTCTAAGGTGGAAAGAAGAAAGTAGCGAAAATGGCCATATTTCCAAAATTGTTGCACAGGTTTAATGCAAACCAGATCAAAATACAAATAGCAAACCTGATAGAAATACAGAAAACATTCTTAATATTCATTTGGAGACAGAAAAGACCTACAATGGCCAATGAGCAACAAAAGCAAAGCAGAGAGGCTTGGGAGATAGCTCCATGGTCTGAGCTCAGGCCCGGCAAGCGCAAGGAACCGAGTTTGATCCCTGGTACCACCCCATGCCAAGCCAGCCACTAAAACCAGGACTAGTGGCACATGCTTATAATCCTAGCACTGGGGAGGCTGACACAAGATGATCACTATGAGTCAGAGATGTGTAGTGATACCTTGTACCAAATCAGTAAAGAAAAGACTAAAAAAGAAAAAAAAGAAAAGCAGAGGACATCACAATTCCTGACTTGAAACTATACTACAAAACTACTATAACTAAAAACAGAATAGAGCTGGCAAAAAACAGATCTGAAGATCGATGGAAAGGGTTACAAGACAGAGAAACAACTCTAAAATCAGCCATCTAATCTTTGACAGGTGAGTCAAATACCTTCCCTGGGAGAAAGACAACTTCATTAATTAATGTGGTACAAAAACTGGTGGGCCAGCCAAATAACTCAGCTGATTAAAGCACTTGCAAGCAGGCACAGGAGCCAGGGCTTCGATCCCCAGGCATGCCTTGCTGGCCCTGCTCCCAGGATATGCTGAGAAGGCAATTGAGACCTGGTGTGGTGGCGCGCACCTGTAATCCCAGCTCTTGTGAGGCTATAAACAGGTAGATCACTATGAGTCTGATCTAG
>NW_004527314.1:0-724 GCF_000260255.1 Octodon degus
TGTGGTCTGGGCCCCAGTCCTAGTCCTCTCTGCCTGGCTTGCAGAGAGGGAGTTCCAGGACATTGGCAGTGTGTGCAGTGCAGGTTTTTCAAGGCCTTCCAGAAAGACAATATGGACACCTGGAGAAGTGCTTGATCCCTGGACGCCATATGGTGCAGCCAACAGGTACTGAGCAAAATCAAATTGCACTCTGCAGGGCTGACTGGAAAGGCAAGAGTTTCTCTTATAGGTCCAGAACTCAAAACTTAACCTTGGTGCCTTCAGTCCTTGCAGTGTTCAGTTGTCTGTTGTGTGTTGTGGTGCAAAACTGAGCTGTGGTAGATGAAACCTTGGAGACCCCGAAGCAGGCTTTTGTGGTGGCCCCAATACAACAGATAACTGCGTGTCTGGATCAAAATAAGGCCCCAGACCTTGTGAACCCCCACAGGACTTTGAATCCAAAGCAGGATACCTGAGAAGAAAGGTCGCACCCAGGGCATGCAGCAGATATTCCTGAGAGGGGTCACCCCACAGAAGCTGTGCGGTTCTCCCAGCAGCTGTGAAGATCACTCAGGAGGAGGACAGCTTCTTGTGATCTCCTTCGATCCAGGGTGTGAAGATGGGTCTTTGGGCCCTGTATGAGAGGTAAAGAAAAGGAGGTTTGGGGCTGGGGAGATAGCGCAGGGCATAGGCACCTACTTGGCAAGCCCAAGGTCCCTAGTTTGATCCCGGCCCCACGTGCAGG
>NW_004527314.1:1974-4115 GCF_000260255.1 Octodon degus
CTCAAGGCACCTTGCTGTCTACTAAGGAGACCTGTGCAGCCACCTGAGGGAGATCAGGATCAGCTGCTCACTGGGACGAGCAGCCAGCTCTGACCTGGGCTTTCTCTAGGAATGTCATATTGAAAGTGACTCAAAGTCCACCGGTAAGTGATAAGGCCTGGATTCTGCACTACAAAAAACTTGATGAGAAAACTTGGACTTTATGAAAAGCATATTACCCAACCTGGATTTGGTGCAAATGGAGAAGATCATTTTACTCTCATGGGAGCAGTCTGACACTTAACATGAAAAAGCCTTCCAGCGTGGGCTCCAACCACTGCTGTTCTTTGTGTTTGAGTCTCTAAAGGCCCCAAGTGTGTCCACCAGGCTGAGTTACAGCCTGGGGATGGATCTCTGTCCTGCTGTGCACATGCAGTATGTGGTAGACCTCAAGGGCAGGGTTGGGGGTAGTGGGTGAGGGTGTGTACAGGTAAGCAGAGCAGCAGGCAGGAGGGGAAGGGGGAAGGGAAGACCCAGCCTGGTGTGAAGGAGGCCCACTCCAGGATCTTTCTCCTTATAAAAACCCTGATTCAGGGACTGGGGAGGTAGCTCAGGAGTCTAAGCCCTTGTCTAGCAAGGGCAAGGACCCAAGTTTAATCCCCTGGTACCACATGTCATGCCCTCCCAGATCCCTGGGCATGACTTGCAGGCCCCAACATCTGGAGTGGCAACACATGCCTGTAATTGCAGTGCTGGGGAGGCAGAGACAGGAGGATCACTATGTGCCATGGACTAATCAACCAATAAATAAAAGATTTTAAAAAGTAAAAAAAATAGAGACCCAGTCCTAGCTCAGGCCTGGTGAGCATATGGGAGAGCTTCTGGCTACTCTGCGCCAGTGGGACCTACTGGTCCCAGCCCAGGCCCAGCGTGGGTGAGACCCTCTTCCACCCATGGATGCCCCCAGCACTCCACAGCACCTCCCCCACCTTGCCTGGTGAGTAGGAATTTCTGCCGCATTCTGGGAATCCCCACACCCAGACCTACCCCAGGCCTGGTGAGTGTGTGGGAAAGCTTCTGGCTACCTGCCCTGGTGGGACCTACTGGACCCAATATAGGCGCAGCGTGGGTGAAACCCTCTTCCACCCCCTTGGGACACCCCCATCACTCCGTAGTACCCCCCCAACACCGCCCGCCGAGTAGGAATTTCTGCCACGTTACGGGAACCCCCAGATTCAGTCCTAGTCCAGGCCCAGTGAGTGTGTGGGAGAGCTGCCTTTCCACCCTACTCCACCTTGTCCTCTCCAGACTCAGCTCAGTCCTCGCATATGGGCCTGGGTGAAACTCTGCAGCTGCAATCCCTTCAGAGAGTTCAGGGGACAGAACCACCCAAATACTCCAGGAGCAGAACATCTTGCCACAGGGGCACAACAGGTTCACCCCCAAGGGTAGCAGCAGGAAAGAGCTGAGCCCAGCAGCCAGACCTAAGGCAGGCACAGCTGGATAAATCCAAACTTTGTAGATATGGACCTGAATTTCAGTAGGTGCTAAGATTACAACTGCAACAAAGATCTAAAACAAAGGTCAGAAGACAGTGCTACACAAAATGATGAGAAGGAACAAAAGACAATCTCAGAACCCAAGCCCACCATAACAAGTGCAGAGGACACCATAACAAATTGGGAATCACACAGCTGAAATCAATGAATCAATGGCTTCTGAAATAAAGAAACATGTGCAGAAAAGTATAGAGGAACTCAGATTGGAAATAAAGAAATCCTTGAATTAATAACATCTGCAGTAAAGATTCAAATGCAGGAACATATGGAAGAAACCCAATGCCCACCGAGAACAAGTGCAGAGGACATTAGCTGGGCTCAAATGTATGAATTAATAGTGTCAATAGAAAATGAGCAACAGCAGAAAGTCATAGCGGATCTCAGAGTGGAATTGTTTTCTACTAGCTCAGCTCAAATGTACGAATTAATAGTGTTGATAGTAAATAAGCAACAGCAGAAAGTTTTAAAGGAACTCAGAGTGGAACTCTTTTCTGAAATAAAAAAGAATTCTCAGAACTCATAGCATCTGAAGTAAAGAATCAACTACAGAAACATAGGGAGGAAAGCCAATCTGAAAAAAACAGTGCAGCAAAAGAATTTATA
>NW_004527315.1:0-581 GCF_000260255.1 Octodon degus
CAGCAAACTGTAGACTGGATCAATGGAGTGAGCGCTTCAGCATTTTGTTAGCAAGCATAAAGCATTGGATTTTACCCCAAAATTTTAAAAATTAATTACTTTTAAAGATAATATGTACTCCAATGTTATCTTTAAAATTACTAGTGAAGGGCTGGCCAGATAGCTCAGTGGATTAAAACACTTGCTTAGGCAGATGCAGGAACTGGGTTTGATCCCGGCATGCTGTGCCAACCCTGAACCCAGGGTGCGCTGAGATGGAGATGGAGACTGAGCGTGCTGGCACAGTCCTGCAATCCTAGCCCTTGGGAGGCTGAAGACAGGAGGGTCACTATGAGTCCAATCTGTGTAGTAAGACCCTGTACTTAATATATGAATGTGTATATGAAATGCTATTAGGTATTGTGATATTGTATATCAGTTATCCCAAATAACATGTACTAAATAACTTTGTAACATGCTTTATGGATTTTATATTTGGCTTAGATTGCTTTACTTCTTTTTATGTTACAGATATGATCATTATCACAGCTCTTGTAATGTAATTTATCTACAGACTTTTGGCATAGGAATTCGTTTCTTTT
>NW_004527315.1:977-2066 GCF_000260255.1 Octodon degus
ACTTTTTAAATTTTTCTCATAAATTATTTTCTCATAATTCTTTTGTTTAATAAACAAAATGTTTCTAACAGATTAAATTATTAAAAGCAAAATTTTGAAAGTTAACATAGCCATAAAAAAGTCTTTGTGTTCCTCAGTATATTACTTACACAAGGCCGTACTGAGAACTTATTCTCAAATAGTTCTTTAAAATATAGTTAAATTTCAATTTTCTGTATCAACAAACATGACTAATAAGAAAAATTCAAATGTACGCAATTTTAAATCTTTGAATTTTGAAGACACCTGATGCTTTCTTTGTGATAACTTCACAGAGCAAAAAACTTGCATTTGATTTTGTACCAACTACTCTTCAGCACGGACTCATTGCTGCACTACACTGCAAATATCAAAAAAAGCAAAGCAGAGAGAAGAAATCAGTGAAAGGACTTTTAACTCAGGAAATGCTGCAACCTGCTCATGTAATCCAGAACTTCACCTGCGCAGACTGGCACGTCATATAAAGTAAAAATGGGATATAAGCAGTGCCTGTGAGAATTAGTAGAATACAGAGAAAGCAGCGACGTCCACAGGTACCTCTCACTTGTGTCCTGCAACCCAGCTGTCCTTCCCTCACTCCTTATGAAAATCGGACACAGACACTGTTATTTCCACTTTTTAAAAAGTGGGACAAAGTTTCATTGTGAAGAACCTTATTCATATTTTAGACAAATATTATTAATGCTGGTGAAAACCCAAAATCAAAAGTCTGCCTTTAAATGTCACATGTTTTCAGAGTTACATTTTTTCCCCAAAGCAAATTGTGCAAAGAGTCCAGCATTTGACCATAACCTTGAAGGATTGCATTGAACCTGGAAAAAAGAGACACTTTACCTTCCTGTTGACAATACAACATGAAGAAATAAACAAATATAAATAAACTTAGTGTATTTTTGCAGCATAGAAGACGATACCAAGTAAAACAGTTTACAAATTGAAATTTATTTTGAAATAAGGCTCATTAAATTTCAATTAGAGGATGAAATTAGGCCAAGGAGTTTTGTTTTGGCTTGGCCAGAAATTGTAAACTATTATAAAGCCAGGTGAAGC
>NW_004527315.1:3011-4149 GCF_000260255.1 Octodon degus
AGTGTTGTCATTTCTGCTGAGCTACAGAGATGGGACAAGAGAAGCTGGCTGTGTTTACAGCACAGGAGGAATACCTTCATGTCTTCACAAAATGTATGATGTCCACTGTTTTTAGTCAGACAATGCATTTGCTTAGGCTCACGTCTTCACTTGCCCCTCATTACTGATTACAGTGAAACATTTTCTCTATATTTAAAATAGGATTTGAGCATTCAAAAGGACACAAATTAATAACATCATCCTTGTATTATCCAGGAAGTCTTGTTTGTGAAACAAGTTTAGTTTAACAAATGAAACCTATTTTTACTAATTGGGTAAAGCCTATAAATAATTCAAAGTATAAACACTATTCTCATGTGTGGTCATAATTTAAGTCCTCCTCATGATGAAGTTCTTTTTCTTTTTTAATCATTATATTCTGAAGTTTTTCAAGTTGCTTTGATCATCTATAATTAGATTTAGAAGACTAAAAATGTTTTCTGAAAATGCATCAGTGAAAGTTGAGGTGATTCCAACAAATACTAAGAAATCCGTTAACATTTTTAGTATTGTGTTATATTAAACTTCCCTGTGTCCAGGCTAAGACCCTCCACATTTCCAAGTTACTGTACCCCTTTAGGATTTAGCATCTATTAAGTAATGCTAGGAATATCAGGAAGTCTGCAGCAATGTGCCCTGCTGAGCCTATATAATCATATACTGGAGATCTCGCCTTCGAAATGTTTTGAATACACAAAATCTTCATAAGTGAATCACTTAATGAGGTATGAGAATATTGTCAAGAATTCATATAGCCTTCATTGTCATAGAAAATTTTTACGTTTTTTTTCTCTTTGTCATACAGGTAGATTGGTACTGGTAAGTGTTAGACTGACACTTCTGAAGATAGCTAGCTAGCTAGATCTTCACTGTGTACTTGATCACTGGGACTCTAGGACAGATTCACCCTCAGAACAACAGCACACTAAACATGTCACCTGACTTCCATGAGAATCTTACTTGAGGCAAGAATTCTTGTTTCTCAAAATGATCTGGTGTATTTCCACTTTTTAGAAAAAAACAATGAGACATACTTGCTTTAGCAGTTTTCTAAGTGAAGCAGCCTGGTACCACCAGTCTAAGCTCCCAATTGCCCCAT
>NW_004527316.1:0-1285 GCF_000260255.1 Octodon degus
CTCCTGAGCCACAAACACTCAGCAATAAATTGGGAGAAGGGCGACTGCCATGCTCCTTTCCTTTCTTACCTTGGAAGGGCTGGAGCTGGTCACCACAGTCAGTGCACACTGCAAAGCTCCATGTAGTGGTAGAAAGGCTCTGCCTGCCTTTGCAGTAACCATACTCAAAACACTGACCCAGCGGTACACCAAGACGAGGGATCCCCTGGATGCATGATTCCCACTGTGCCCGGGAAGCTTGCAGCTCTGAGAAATGGGAGGTGAGTTTTCCAATCCACAGCCCGTGGGCACAGGTTTCCTTGATGTTAGCTGAGAAGAGAAGAGGGTTCAATATAACAGTCAGAGCATACCCTATGCATCAACTTTGACAACAGCCATTGTTAATATCTCTACATTGTTAGTGAAACCACATAGGGACCTGAGCACTGAGAGGAACATCATGAATGCAACGATAATGTCATCATCCCTAGGTATGATTAGACACACGTGCCCAGAAAGGAAGTCCCCAAGAGAACTGTCACCCACCTGAACAATATGGCTTTGAATTGACTGATAAATTCATGTCTATAATTCCACTCTTACAAGCTCTAGCACTTTTCCTAGAAACAAGGTTGTTTTGCATAAAGGAGGTAGCCCATGGAAGAGAAAGAGTTGCTGATCTCTATCTGCAGAAAAAAAAAACTAAAATTATCTAGGATTTCAAGGGCAGGGCTACCATAAAAATGAAGGCATGTACCTATGGAACATATTCCAAATCAGAAAATTTTAGGGTTTTGGTATCTTGTAAACTGGATGATGTCTGATTTTTGCCCCCCTGCCCATGCATATGTGCTGTATATTGGAACAAAGAGAATGTTAGTGGTATAAGAAAAGTGGTCAAGTTGCCAGCACCTTACCTATGTGATGTACAATCTGAATTTAAGTCTCCACAGCAGTTTAACAAAGTGTACAATTTTTGTATTACAATCTTCCCAATAGGGTATAGAGAGATCCCCTGAGTGAAAATTAGTTATATTTCTACAGAGCAATAGTAGATCATTTCTACTATCTATGAGTAGATAATCTCAGTAAGGAAGGAATTCCAAGAACTTCATGGAAGTCCAGGTCAGACATAGAAGGTGCCAAAGACAGGAAGATCTCCCTCACATTGCTATGAAGCACCCTGTCTATTCCCTCTGGGTAATGTCTGTGTCTTTCCTTAAACATTGTCTATTGAGTATTAGCTCAGCTTAATCTTTATTCAAACACACAATATCAGACTCTTCTCACCAGGTCTGAGTTCCAA
>NW_004527316.1:2562-4122 GCF_000260255.1 Octodon degus
GGATTAAAGGCATGGTTTGACAACACTGGGTCCCAACCCACATGGATGGAGCCATACCCTGCTTGAGAGGGAGATGGAAATCTAGAGCACTTCATTTTGAAGGAAAGCAACCTCTGAAGAGGGATAAATTGTGAAATGGAAGTCAGAAAATTAAATAAACATCAAAATTAATTGTTCCAATAGGCTAGCCATTGTGGATGTCGAGTGAAGCCTGGAGGATATATAGGTGAAGCTAACTCCCAAGATCATTATAGAACCTAAGAAATGGCCACCCTGTACTCTGGGCTCTGATGCTGCTCTGGGAAGGCAGGAGGGGTGACAATGAGAGCTCATGCTCCATCTGCCCACACTCACCAACTCTCAGATCTGCACAATGTGCAACAAGCTTAGGATTCCCAATGAGGCAGAAGGAGCACAGCGGAGCTGCAGACAGGCCTGGCTCGGCACAGGGTCTTAACCAAAACAGGCCTCCTTGGTCTCCTGCAGACACCTCTCTCTCTTGAGACACAGAACCTGAGTAGAGACAGCCCTTGAGAGAGGAGCTGCACTTATCTGCAGGATGATATAAGTACTCACTGGACCCGTCCAGAGTAGAGTCGTCTTCAGGCTACTGTGATGGGAAGGCCACACTGTTTGCACATTCCTGTGGCTCAGCCTCATCAGGATGACAAGATAGGAGCAAATACTTTTCTTCTACTGAATCTGGCCCAAGTTCATTTTCTTCCTCCACACATAGACTGAGGAGAGAAAGAACAACAAAGCATTAATTGGGATGGATCAAAATCCACAGGACCACAACCTGGATGTCACTTAAGCTTACAGGTAAATTTCACCAGTGTTAAGAAGAGGCTGAGGATAATTAAGCACCTCTGCATTGCACTTCCATGTTTGCTTTGACGATCAGGCAGACAGTAAGAAAAATGACTGTCAGACACAAAGACAGAAAGATCCCCCACTTCTGAGGGAACTGAGTAGAGAGCAAGGTGATGGGGAAGAACACTAGGCTGTGCTTGGAAGGTAGGGCAATGTGGAGGAGTAGCCAATAAGAACCACTCAAAGGGCTCCCTCTTATGTGTACAGTGTTGAGTGTTGTACGGCTCCGGACAACATAGTCTGCTGCAGTGTAGGCACCTAGAGACTTGCAAATTCCACCACTTTGTCTAGTGAGGTATTAAATGCCTATAATTGCAGCACTGAAGAGATGGAGGTAGTGAAGCGGAAGACTCAATACTATTATGGACTACTGGACTCTTAGAATATTTTTGCTGAGTTAGCACACCTATAATATTCAAATGACAGAACTAAACAAAAAAGGGGATACAAAAATGTCCATTTTGTATCTGTGTATTCAAAATGGTTAGGATAGATATAGAGTTATATTCTCTTACTGAATAGAGGAATTTGTTCTAATAGTGTTTGTAAATAGGATATAATGTCTGCATCTTGAACAGCAAATAACCACTAGGAAGAGAGTATGCAATGTGTTAATTATTGAAACTGTCATACTGATTTGGTTTGAAATTGCTATTTGTTTCTCAATAAAATTATGGGAATTTTTTT
>NW_004527317.1:0-1355 GCF_000260255.1 Octodon degus
ACTATCTCACTGCATTTCAAACATCTTAGGCATAATAAGGAACAGGTATTTTACATCAAGTATTGATATGTTGAACTTTAAGTCCTTACATAATATGATAAAAAAATTTAAAAGTTAGATTATATTTTTAAAATAGGATAAAGAATTCTATACTTCTCATGTATGCACATAAGTCCAAAAGTCTCACCATATACAACCTTGAAGCAGGACAGTCCTACAACATTTCCTTTCCTGTCTCCTGCTTTCATTCATCACCCCCTTCTTCCCGAACATCCACCTACCCGAGAGACATCTTAGCAGTAACTGGCATGTCATGACAAGCCGCCCACATTCAGAATACCAGAGTGACAGGCACTCCACACATAAAACTACTATTACAAATTACCATCTGCAGTGCAGTAGCTTAGTTCACAGGCATCAGTACATATAGTTAGTCAGGGTGAGAATCTTTCCAATTAACTGTTAGATTAAAGAATCTTCTGAATATTCTCAGGATCATTGCCTTGCTCATCTTTTATATATAACTGTATGGCTTGACATTGTCATGTTTCCTAGCTCTTCCCCTTTCCCTCTCTTGATTAGTTAGTCCTTGATATACAATTCAGAAATTTTAAATCTTTTAAAAAATGCTTAAAACTATTGTTTGAAGGAAGGTATAATTCCCCTATGATGAATGCTATCACTATGTATATATAAAATGTACCAATAAAAAAATTCAAGAAAAAAAAACATTTCCAATCAGGATATACTAAAGACCTTTTATGGTTTATGTCTAGTTGTCCCCTCAAAGCCTCATGCAGTCATTGGGCAGACTTCTAGAGTTTGTGATTAATTTATGATCCAATTCTGGGATTACGGGTGTGAGTGCTGCTGGTATGATGGGTGTTGGTGCTATTCCCAGCCTGGGGCAGGTAGCCTGAATGCAACATAAGGGAGGACAGACTTGCGTTCTGTTGCCTTGTGGCCACTAGTCTTCCCTTTTCCTCTTGTTGTTTTGCTGTTTTCCACTGCCATTAACTGCTGCCTTCTGCCATGTGCCAGTCTGCTTTGGAGTCAGCCAAGCGCATGGACTGAAAACTCCACTAACTATGAGCTAAATAAACCTTTCCTTCCTTCATTTTGGATGTCAGGTATTTGTCCCAGTAATGAGAGAAGAGTAGCTAAGACAGAGCTTTATAAATTACAAATCAAATAAGAATTATGGAATATATTTTTGACAGAATTTATTTGGGCTGAGCCAGGGAATTACCTCAGCAGCATAAGCACCTGCTTGCCATGTGTAAGGTCCTGAGTTAGATCCCCAGTACAAAAAAAAAAAAAAAAAAAAAAAAAAAAAAAAAAAAAAAAAAAAAAAA
>NW_004527317.1:2215-4189 GCF_000260255.1 Octodon degus
AACACTACCTCTTCTCAGGATTTTTGTCTTTCATGTCCAATGTAGAACTTCGTAAACTAGGCCATCTAAATGATCAAACTTGATTCTTAGTTTTTATAATCATGTAAAATGTGGTTGGGTGCAATGAAATTGTGCTAGAATACAAAGTAGCAAGACAGAAGACTCAGATTTGAGTTTTTTCTACTTCTTGGCTCCTCTAGGGGAGGAACCAGGCTTGTTTCACCTAAATTTCCTGGGAGAGAGGATGCTAGGGAAAGCTTACATCTGTGAGTTCTATGTATCTTTGAAAGCATCTTCCTAGCTCACTCTGGGCTATCATTCTTCCTACTGGACAAAGGGTCAGGCAGGTGGCCAGCTTGTTGGCAGGGAGCTGCAGCAGAGTGAAGGAAGTCAACTGAGTGGTAAAAGGTCAGGGAGACTGACAGGAGCAAACATAGGAGCACTATTCCATCTTGTTATAAGTGCCTTAGTAGAAACATGCTAACTGTACCTTTGCATAAGCACTTCCATCCTGAAACATCACCATGCAAGACCTGTGCATCACTGCCAAATGCCTGGGAACACCCAATACTGATAACTCCAGATGTTCTAACACCATAAGGTTACCACTTGAATCAAGGCAGGCATACCCAGAAAAAGCTTTCCTGGCCTCAGTGTTCATCTTGGGACTACCACTCTTGGCAACAGACTGTGCCTCTTGGACAGTGTGCAGGCTCTCGCAACAGCATGAGCCAGACAGGAGGGAAAGTAGCTAGCCCTCATCCGGGAGGACAGTCCTGCACAGTCCTACACACTCCTACAGTCCTACAAATCCCTACTGAGTCCACATGGGTAAATGCAATGGCACTGCCTGTGTGGACCCACCATGGAGGTCTCCTTTCATTGTCCACATGAGGCAATACCCACTCTTGTCCTGACGCCCCAATTAGTTGAGTTGGTCCTTGCCCTGAGGCCCCCACCTGGCAATGCAACACCATCAGCACAGTGGATGGACTTGCTGGGCAAGGTACTGGAATAAAGGTGTGAAACCTTAAATGCTGTGGTCTTGAAAGTATGTATTATACTGAGAATGTGTTCATCTCTGGATGCCCCTTTGATCCCTTCTGAGTGGCATTATATCACTTCCCAAGCTCTGTATTATAAAGCTAGTTACTTTAGCCAATAGTGCTCTCCTAGAATTCAGAAACTATTGTTATTTATTTAGTGTAGTATTTGGATTGTTGGCTCTGATTAATTGAGATGCTCAGTTCATCTGCTATTTATATAGCATTGGTTTCAAAGCAAAAACTCATATTACAAGAAAGAGGGTGAAGAAACTTTCAAACTTAGAGCTGAAATCTCAGCTAGGTCTCTGTGGGTCACAGTTTCCATTCTTTCGGCATTTGTCTTTATAATCTGCCTGCTGACTGACTTCTGCTCACAGGTTTTGCTTCTTCTTGCATGTGACTTAGACTTGTGATAGTGCTGTTCTGGGCATGGGAAAGATTGTGAGGAACACAGCCTTGCCTCCTCACACCTTCCCGGGACACACAAATCAGCAGGGAGTAAACATATATGCCACAGAGTCACAAGATCCTGTAAAACAAATGTGTGCAGCATAATGAAAGCATTGATGAAGGCAGAATAACTTAAATTGTGGATCATGATCCAGTAGTGAGTCCTCAAATCAATGGAGTGGCTCAAGACCAGATTCTTATTTTTAAAATTTTTGTGGTACTGGGGACTGAACCTAGGGCTTTTGTACAGAGCTATGTCCCCAGTCCTTTTCTTTTTTCTTTTCTGGTACAGAGAATTTATTTACATCATAGTACATTGTGGCTACTTGATCAGTTTTCCTCCCAAATTGCTGTTCTTTCCCACTTTCCCTTAAACTTGAGATGCAAAGCCCTCTCTACTTCTCTGTCTTCTTTACCTGTGACTTTCTAGCACAAATTGGCATCTTTACTTCCTTCCCCTGAAGCCATTTCACCAAAC
>NW_004527318.1:0-996 GCF_000260255.1 Octodon degus
GCGGGGCTGAAAGACCTGCTTAGGAGAGGCGAGGATAAGAACCACAGTCTAGTGTTTCTCTGCATCAAGCTTTCTGTCTTCTGAGCATTGGTCTTTTTCAGTACTGGGGACTCAGGCCTGCCGGCCAAGCGCTTTATCACTGTGCCACCACCCCAGCTCCCTTTATTTTTTCAAACAGCCTTTTCTCTATTTTTAGTGCTTATTTGCAACACAGGCAGCACATTCATCGCGGGGAGTTGAGAGACGTAAGGAAACACACACACCTGTAATCCCAGTGCTGGGGAGGCTGAGACAGGAGGATTTCTACCAGTCTGAGCTGTGTAGTGAGACCCTGTACCAAATAAATAAATCTTTTTTAAAAGGGGGGCTGGAATGTAGCTCAGTGTGAAGGCCCTGGATTCAATCCCTAGTTAAAAAAAAAAAATTGCATACTAACAAGTAAAAAACAAGTTTAATAACATATATACCCCATGGATACATAGGAAATACGGAATTAATTAAATCTCAAAAAGTAAAAAGGTAACTTCAATACCTTGGTTCATTCCAATCAAAAAGAGAAGTGTGAGGTGGGGAACGCTGTGGTGTGAAGTGGCCCCTCCTTCTCTTTAAGGAGAAGGATTTTAAATGAGGGTGTGAGGTTTACCTCACCTTCTGTGCCTCTAACTTTTTTTTATTAGTGTTGTTTGCAGTACATGATTGGTGTACTGCCACTGTTGAAGGAAGGGACACCCTTACAAATGAGGATCTTCTCTTTATAAACATAAATTTTGCTTATGAAAGTGTAACTTTGCTTTCAGAGTTTCTCTTGTTTCTGCTGTTTCCCAAAATAACCAGCTCCAAATAATCTTTATGCCAAAGAGGCTGTTTGCTTGTGGGGTTGCTCTTTTGTTTTTGTTTTGGTGCTGGAGGCTGAACTCAGAGCCTCATCCCATGGAGCCTCATCTGTGTGGAGGAGTTTTGCTGTTGTTGCAGCTGCTCTTGTTGTTGTTGTTGTTG
>NW_004527318.1:1421-2393 GCF_000260255.1 Octodon degus
TACAGGGTCTACAGGGTCTCACTAGTGATTCTCCTGTTTTCAGCTTCCCAAGTGCTGGGGTTACAGGCTCGCCCCGGGGGTGGGGCCGGCGTGGCAAGCCAGGGATTGAACGCTGATTGCTTGGCCTACCTAAGCAAGTGCTTTAATTTGCTGAGGTATCTGGCCAGCCCAATGTAAGCATTCTGACTTCCCAAATATTTAAAACTCCTGGCACTGAAAACTGCAGGGGAAGAGGACATGTGGATGTCAATACTGTATGACAGGTGGCATACGAGACGTATGCTTTTTTTCTCTTTTTGGTACCAGGAATTGAACTCTGGGTCTCACACGTAGTAGGCAGGCACCACACCACTGAGCCGTCAGCATCTCCCAGCTAAGATGTAGGAGCTAGTTTCTCCCAGAAGATTGCTAGGATGACAGAGAGGAACTGGATTATTGCACAGTGGGGTGAGAGAACGAGAAGGGACTGAGGAACCCTTATGCACGAGCCCCCGCAGGAGAGGGGCTTTCCTTCCTGGCCCCTCTCCCTGAAAGCATCTGCACTTCTCAAGCACACAATTCTCTACTCTGGAGGCAGAGACATGGTGCGAGGCTGGAAACCTGACAGATACCAATTGTACTGTCCCCTCCTTGCCTCCAGTCCTTGCCTCCAAAGCTTCAATAACCTGGCAGTTACTAGAGGACAGTGCGGGACACGCCGGCCACTCCTGCTATATTTTCTTACACATGTAGTGGTGAAAGCCAGGCTCAGTGAAATGGAGGGAGGGCGCAGTGGAAACCCAGTGGGAAAGCCAAAGCTCTGAAGGTGCAAGTGTTCTAGCTGGCAGCCATGCTGTCTGTCTGTCTGTCTGTCTGTCTGTCTGTCTGTCTGTCTTTTTTCCTGTCTGTCTGTCTTTCTGTCTGTCTCTGTTGCTGCACCTGGTACTGTAAATGCGTGGTCATAGCCTAAGGCCCGTAAGCATGCACCTCTGC
>NW_004527318.1:3045-3550 GCF_000260255.1 Octodon degus
GCCCAAGGCTGAGCTGGATGTAGCTCTGGCAATGAATGACCTGGTTGTGATCCTGAATACCTCTCACTTCACCCCACATACGGGCCTTGAGCTGCTCCAGACTCAGGCTAATCGAGGACTTTGGTCTCTAAGCATGAGGACACTGAAGAGCTCCATTTTCCTGCCTAGCATGGAGGAGGAGGAGGAGGGCTCACCCCAACTTTATTCTCTGGTTCAATGGCTGAGGTTTTGCCAACAGTGAAGCACCTACCTCATCCCTAAATGTTTCTAGTCCGTGGACATTCACTCAGCATAGCTGTCACTCGAATGGTCCGTGGCTCTGGTGAGGTCTTCTCCTACCTCCACGTGTCAGGGGCCTCATCGTTGCCAGGGAAGCGCTTATTCCACTGAGCCATCTCCCCGGCCCTTCATCGTTGCTTCTTTGCAGTGTTGCAATGTCATCTCAAATTAAATGTCTGTACTTTTCTTTGGAGTGATTGTCTGCTACGACCTTCAGTTCTTTTTT
>NW_004527318.1:3650-4749 GCF_000260255.1 Octodon degus
CCTGAGTTCAATCCCCAGTTCCAGAAAAAAATAAAAAAATACAAAAGAACTGGGGCCAATTGCTGATCCTGGGATAAGGTTGACTCAGCAACCCAAACAGGGAGCCCAAGAATTGCTGACTCAGTATCAGAGAGACGGAATTCCACGAAGGCTTTGCCCACTCAGATTCCAAGTGAGGCCGACGCCCAAGGCTGAGCTGGATGTAGCTCTGGCAATGAATGACCTGGTTGTGATCCTGAATACCTCTCACTTCACCCCACATACGGGCCTTGAGCTGCCCCAGACTCAGGCTAATCAAGGACTTTGGTCTCTAAGCATGAGGACACTGAAGAACTCCATTTTCCTGCCTAACACGGAGGAGGAGGAGGAGGAGGGCTCACCCCAACTTTATTCTCTGGTTCAATGGCTGAGGTTTTGCCAACAGTGAAGCGCCTACCTCATCCCTAAGTGTTTCTAGTCCATGGACACTCACTCAGCATAGCTGTCACTCGAATGGCCCGTGGCTCTGGTGAGGTCTTCTCCTACCTCCACGTGTCAGGGACCTCATCGTTGCCAGGGAAGCGCTTATTCCACTGAGCCATGTCCCCGGCCCTTCGTCGTTGCTTCTTTGCAGTGTTGCAATGTCATCTCAAATTAAATGTCTGTACTTTTCTTTGGAGTGATTGTCTGCTACGACCTTCAGTTCTTTTTTTTTTGCAGAATCAGGGATTGAACTCAGGCACTTGCACTTGCCAGGGATGTGCTTATTCTACTGAGCCATTTCCCCGGCCTCTGGGACCTTCAGTTCTGGGGACTGAATCGAGGGCCTCGCATGTGCTAAGTACATCCCCTACCACTGAGCTGCAGTCCAACCACTTTTCACACTGCCCAGGCTAGCCTTGAACTTGTGACTTTCCCACTTCAGCCTTTTTTTTTTTTCAAGGACAGATACAATTTTGTTTCCAGAGGATTTTCCGCACATCAGCTAACCGTGTGCCCTGGGAGTCTTATGCGAGAGACAGTGAGACTGGGCCTCCCATGCCCTCCATGCTGGCCCCAGATCTGGTAGAGCAATCAAATGACTCCTGCCCTACCCATACTTCATCTGGACTCTACTTAG
>NW_004527319.1:0-2620 GCF_000260255.1 Octodon degus
GCAGCAATTCCGGACCTGGGCTAGGACTGGGTCTGGGGGCTCCCGGAACTCGGCAGAAAATCCTACTCCCTTCTTCGTGTTTTCATACATTCAAAACTATTTAGTGCTTACATTTTGAATCAAAAGGAAATCTACATATTTTATTTTAAAGTTTCAACTAATTATTTTACATTTGTTCATAGTAATATGAATTTTTATTCATGCTTATCTAAATAATTTAAATGAAGAATTATATTTTAAATATTATTATCTTTATTTTACTTATAATTACTTGAGTAATAGTATTATTGGATAGTCATTAACATATTTAAGGAATTACCTAAGGATAAAAACTATTCATAGAGAACACAGAGATATCAGGAAGAAAGCAAAGGTATAAGAAGAGCTATAATCACGCCACTGAGGGCTTCTCACCTGACCTCCCAAGTCTCCCATCAGTAGCTGGAAAAATCAATTTTCTAAGTCTTAGATTTATTTCAAGGCTTGTGCCTAACACTAGCTTTATACTCGATGAGGGATTATCTTATCAGGGAAAGTTTATCCCCAGTGACATGTGGATTTTAATAAAAGTATATAAAATTAAAAGTATAAAACTGGATATGAATTTTTAATACTTATTAACTTAATGAAAGAGATTCAGTGACTCTTTATTCAAATTATAAATTCTGGAAAACTCTGGTTATTTTCAGGGCATCTCCAGCAATTTCCTTTTTTAAAATTAATTTTATTGAGAAACAAATAGCAATGAAAACATTTCATTGCTATTTGTTTCTCAATAAAAAACGATTTCAAAACTGATTAGCAGGACAGTTTCAATAATTAATACATTGCATATTGTTGTCTTCATAGTGGTTATTCATAGCACAAGATGCAGACATGACATCCTATCCAAACACTATTAGTATAAATATTTCTTCTCATTGTGCATCCAGCAATTTCTTTCAGGCCGCCAGAAAAAAATTTAAATTACAGAAATAATGCAAGGTAATCATACTGGTTATGATTTAGTTACCTCTATGGATATATTAGATTTTTTATTATTTGAGAAATATTCCAGTATATTTTTTAACACATTAAGAGGAGAAAGCCCAAAAAATAGATAACAAGGACAAAGGTAAAATTAAACCACTATAAAACAATAAAAATGGTACAGAATTTCAAAACAGGAATAGATAATTAACGGTGGTGGTTATGTTGCATATTATTATTATCAGATTTGTTGCTTAGATTACCAGATATAGGCATGCAAGATTGATCAAATGATTAAACATTAGCCCTTCTTTCAATAAACTTCAAGTTTTCCTTGTCCTTTTTATTTTTATGTTTTTAAAAATTCATTTTAAGGAGAATATAAAAATAATAGATAAGACATTAGAAAAGATACATATTTAAGAATTCAAAATGAAAGCTATTCAACAGTGACTGTTAGACTGCACATTGCTGTCTTCACTGTATTTGCTCATATTGCAGATATTAGCATATAAAATTGATCAAAGTAAAAATTGTAAACATTAACTGCTACCTTAAAAAAACTGAAAGAAATTAGTAGTATTAGTAGATATCTTAGCTATCCTGTGTATATACTTACATGAACTTTTACCCTTCCTTTTTTCCCTATTTTTCTCCTTTCTTTCATTCCAGTTGTTTATTCCTTATGTTCAGTTTATTTCCTTTTTATCGTATCTATTGTTCCTTTCAGATTTTATTCATCTTTCAGGTTCTTACACTAGGGAGACAGTATATTCCATGCAATCCAGCTATTCTTCTTTTGGGTCTTTTTCCAAAAGAACTGAAAACATCATACCACAGTGATATATGTACACCTATGTCTATAGCTGCACAATTTGTCATAGCCAAATCGAATTATTTATTTATTTATTTATTTATTTGTATTTAGTACAGGGTCTACAGAGTCTCATTACGTAGATCAGACTCATAGTGATCCTCCTGTTTTCAGTCTTCTAAGTGCTGGGATTACAGGTATGCACCACCGTGCCCAGTCTCAATCACCATATCAGTATGCCCCGAGGGTGGGGCCAGCATGGCATTCCAGGGATTGAACCATGGTCCCTGCATCTGCCTAAGCAGGCACTTTAATCTACTGAGCTATCTGGCCAGCCCCTTTTTCTAATTTTATTTTTTTTCATAGCCAAATCTTTTTTTTTGTGTGTGGAATTGGGGATTGAACTCAGCCTGCTGTGCTTACCAATGAAGTGCTTATTCTACTGAGCCATCTCCCCTGTTTCCATAGCCAAATCTTGAAATAATCCAAATGCCCATCACCTGGGAAATGGATAAAAACGATGTGGCACTTTTATACAGTGAACTATCACTCAGATATGAAGAAAGATAAGCTTGAGGCTTCTATTGGTAAATGGATGCAACTAGAGGCTATACTCATAAGTGAAATACATCAGACACACGTGTATAAACATCAGATATATTAGTCTTTAAAACAAGCTCTACATAGTTGTGGTGGTACATGCCTATAATTCCAGCACTCAGGAGGCTGGTGCAGGAAGATTTTGAAGGAAGAGTTTGAAGCCGTTGTGGACTATGTAAGAGAGTTCAAGACCAGCTTTCACTAGATAGTGAGACCATCTCTCTCTCTCTCTCTCTC
>NW_004527319.1:3170-4215 GCF_000260255.1 Octodon degus
AGAAACCAGAAAAACCCACTAAATACATGGAAATTAAACAACACCCTACTCAGCAATCAATGGGGTACAGATGTAGTTAAACAAGAAATTCAACAATATCTACAATACAATGAAAATTCATCCACAACTTCTCGGAATTTATGGGATGTGATGAAAACAGTTCTCAGAGAGAAATTCACAGTTGTGAACTCACACATTAGGAAAACAACGGGAAAAAATAAACACCCTAATGCTGCACCTCTGACATCTAGAAAAGGAAGAGCAAACCAAACCCAGAGCCCGAAGATGGGAAGAAATCATAAAGATTAGAGCAGAAATTAATTCAATTGAGATGAAGAAAGCAGTTCAAAGAATTAATGAATCAAAAAGCTGGTTCTTTGAAAGATTAAATACAATTGATAAGTCCCTAGCTAACCTTTTCAAAAAGAGGAAAGAAAAAATTCAAATACAAGCAATAGAGGCCTGGGAGATGACTCAATAGGATAAGCGCTTGACTGGCAAATGCAAGGATCTGAGTTCAATCCCCAGTTCCGCAAAAAATAAATAAATAAATAAATAAATAAATAATAAAAAAATACAAGCAATAAAGAATGAAAGGGGTATAACTACTACAGACCCAGTGGAAATTCAGAAGATTATCAATAGCTACTTTGAGAATCTTTATACTCACAGAATAGAAGACACAGGCAAAATGGACAGATTCCTAGAAAGGTACAAATTACCAAAACTGAATCAAGAAGATATAACAACCTCTCAATAACCCAATAACAGCCATTGAAATACGGAATGTAATAAAGAGCCTGCTGACAAAGAAAAATCCAGGTCCTGATGGATTCACAGCTGAATTCTACAAGAAATGCATAGAAGATATAATCCCTACACTCCTCAAACTCTTCAATGAAATTGAAAAGGAAAGAGTTCTCCCAAATTCATTCCTGGAGGCAAGTATTATATTGATACCAAAACCAGGGAAAGACACAACTAAGAAAGAGAACTACAGGCCAATCTCCCTCATGAATATAGATGCCAAAATCCTCAATAAAAT
>NW_004527320.1:0-1240 GCF_000260255.1 Octodon degus
TTTTTTTTCCCTATTCTTTCTATATTTGTCCTTTCCTCCCTTCCCTTGTTCCCCTTCTCATTTGAATGCTTTCTTTCCATTTCCCAATATCTATTGCGCATTTTGCTCCTCATTTATGATTTTGGTTTCTCATACCTAGGAAGCAATGCAATTTTTAAACATATGTGTCCAATTTATTTCACTTAAGAGGATCCAGCGCTAGCCCAGGCCCGGTGAGTGTGTGGAAGAGCTTCCGGCTACCCTGCACCGGTGGGACCTGTGTGGTCCAAGATCAGGCACAGCATGGATGAGACCCTCTACCACCCCCTTAGAACCCCTACCACCACTCCACACTCCCTGGCCCCTGCCCGCTGAGTGAGAACTTCTGCCACATTCTTGGGACTCCCACAATCCAGCCCTAGCGCAGGTCCAGTGAGTGTGAGGGAGAGCTTCCAGTTACACTGTGCTGGCAGGACCTGTGCAATCTAAGCCCAAGTGCAGCGTGGGTGAGACCCTTTTCCACCCCCTTGGGGCCCCCCCACCATTCTGCAGCTCCCCCTTCCCACCGAATGATAACTTCTGCCATGTTCTTGGGACCCCTAGATCCAGCCCTAGCCTAGGTCCTGTGAGAGTGTGGGAGAGTTTCTGGCTACCCTGTGCCAGCAGGCGCTGTCTGGTCCAAGCCTAGGGGCAGTGTGGGTAAGACCCTTGTCCACCCCCTTGGGACCCTCACCCCACCACTCTGCAGTCCCCCCCCCCAGTGAGTGAGAACATCTGCTACATTTTTAGGACACTCAGATCCACTCTAGCCCAGACCCAGTGAGTGTGTGGGAGAGCTTCACCTCCCCACTACTCCACCTTTTCCCCTTCATACTCAGCTCAGGCCTGGCATGAAATT
Source organism: Octodon degus (assembly GCF_000260255.1). Lineage (NCBI taxonomy): Eukaryota > Metazoa > Chordata > Mammalia > Rodentia > Octodontidae > Octodon > Octodon degus. The sequence continues at coordinate 878 of NW_004527320.1, forward strand.
CTGCAGCTGCAGTTCCTGCAGAGAGAGTTGGGGACAGAACTACCCAGCTAGTCCAGGATCAGAACATCTTTCCAGAGGGGCACAACAGGTTCACTCCCAAAGGCAGCAGCAGGAAGGAGCTGAGGACAGCAGCCAGACCCAAGCCAGGCACAGCTGGATAAATCCAAACTTTGTACATCTACACCTGAATTTCAGTAGGTGCTAAGGTTATAACTGCACCAAAGCTCTACAACAAAGATCAGAAGACAGTGCAATACAAAATGACAATGAGAAGGAGCAAAATGCAATCTCAGACCCCAAGCCCAATCATAACAAGTGCAGAGGACACTAACACAGAACAAATTGGGAATCACACAGCTGAAA
>NW_004527320.1:2660-4149 GCF_000260255.1 Octodon degus
ATATGTATGTACCAAACGCAGGAACACCCAACTATATAAAGCAAATCTTAATGGACATGAAAAATCTAATATCCAATACCACAATCTTAACAGGAGACCTTAACACACCCTTATCCCAAAAAGATAGATCAATCAGACAAAAACTTAGCCAAGAAATAACAGAACTGAACCAGAGCATGAAACAAATGGACTTAGTGGACCCATACAGAGTGTTCTACCCAAACAGAGCTGAATACATATTTTTCTCAGTGGCACATGGGTCATTTTCTAAAATCGACCACATTCTGGTCCATAGGTCATGTTTAAGTATATGCAAGAAAACGGAAATTATCCCATGCATATTATCTGACCACAGTGCAATGAAAATGGAAGTAAATGACAAAAGAAACCAGAACCCCCCCCCAAATACATGGAAATTAAATGACATCCTACTTAACAACCAATGGGACACAGATTAAATTAAACAACAAATTCAACAATACCTATAATTCAATGAAAATTCAAGCAAAGCTTATTGGAATTTATGGGATACAATGAAAGCAGCTCTCAGAGGGAAATTCATAGCTGTGAACTCACACATTAGGAAAACAGAATGAGAACAAATAAACACCCTAATGCTGCACATTCAAACACTAGAAAAGGAAGAGCAAACCAAATCCAGAGCCCAAAGATGGGAAGAAATCTTAAAGATTAGAGCAGAAATTAATGTAATTGAGATGAAGAAAACATTTAAAAGAATTAGCTAAGCAAAAAGCTGGTTCTTTGAAAGATTAAATACAATCGATAAGTCCTAGCTAATCTCATTAAAAAGAGGAAAGAAAAAATTCAAATACAAGCAAGGAATAAATTCAAATAAAAGGAATGAAAAGGGTGTGATTACCACAGACCCAGTGGAAATTCAGAAGATTATCAATAGCTACTTTGAGAATCTTTACTCTCACAGAATAGAAGGCACAGATGAAGTGGACAGATTCCTAGAAAGGTACAAATTACCACAACTGAATCGACAAGATATAATCAGTCTCAATAGCCCAATAAGAGCCAATGAAATATGAGATGTAACAAAAAACCTAGCAACAAAGAAAAGTCCAGGTCTGGATGAATTCACAGCTGATTTCTACAAGAAATTTACAGATGATGTAGTCCCTATACTCCTCAAACTCTTGAATGAAATTAAAAAGGAAGCAAGCAATACTCCCAAAATCATTCTTGGAGGCAAGTATTATACTGATATCCAAACCAGGGAGAGACACAACTAAGAGAACTACAGGCCAATCTCCCTCATGAACATAGATGCCAAAATTCTCAAAAAAAAATCCTAGCAAATAGAATACAGCAAATCATCAAGAAGATCAAACACCATGACCAGGTAGGATTCATCCCAGGGATGCAAGGATGGTTCAATATTTGAAAATCTATAAATACAATACACGATATCAATGGAGTGAAACTAAAAACCACATGATCATCTGAATTGATGCAGAAAAGG
>NW_004527321.1:0-1840 GCF_000260255.1 Octodon degus
TTTCCTCAAAGAATTTCCTGATCTTCTCAGCTGAAAGTCATCGTTCTTCTGAATTTATCACTTGCCTTTTTTGTGGCATTGATCATGCTTATATGCACATTTCACTTTTGCTTGCTGTTATGTAAAGTAAGTAGAAATGGGGTTACTTCATATTTATTTCCTTCCTGACTATTTTCACATAAGCAGAGGGAAGGAAGAGAGGTGTTCTAGATATGGGAGACACAAAGGAAATGTTGTATACACATGACTAGAAAGAAAGAAGAAAATATCAGCCAGTGGGCATGGAACTATTGAAAATTCAGAGGGTAACAGAGGCTCAGCTTTTCATAACTGCAGCCACACTATTTTAGGATGTGTGTAGTCAGACTCAGTGAAAGCAATCCCACCCCCTCATTGCCCTCGAGTTAACACAGGGCCTGGAGTTATTTTTTTTCCCAGAATGCATAAAATAAAACGTGGATAACCATGACTACATAAAACTTTAATATTTAATATATGCAAAACATACCCATCAGTGAATTTGTAATGATTGATTGATTATGTCAACTTGAGAAATTTAGAAGCTTCACTAAACAGATTCAGCAACTCTACATCCTAGGGTATGGAAGACCCACCCTACAGCAGCTCATCATTTGGACAGTACAAAGGAGAAGGATGGACTTGCTTCTGTTCTTCAGAGGAGCTCTAGTCATCTCCTTCAGCTTGGATGTCATCTCCTGGCTTCTAGTGCAGACTCCAGTTTCCACCTCAGTTCCTTTAGCTTTCCATCACAGATCCATCAGTCTCCTGATGTGGACTTGCATGACCCTGCAGTGAGCTCCACATCTTGAACAGAATGCTTCAATTTCCATTGTGCAGCCCTCTGCACATTTCCTCATCTGACTCTGTGACTCAACAGCATAAGCCAATTTCTTATGTGTTTGTACATCTTGCGTTATATCTGTTCCTCTAGTTAAATACTCATACAGAAGGAAAAATGCAAATTTAAAAAAATGAAGCAAACCCGTATTAATGTATCTATTAAGAACCAATGATTAATTAAAAGCAAATAACTCCTGCATATTAATAAGACATAAATAATATGGGTTAATGTAGAGAATCCAGTGAAGAAATTTGCAAAACTTTAAGAGGTTCAGTAAGTGACCATTTGTAGGGAAATTTGAAACTATGCACCAAAATGCCTAATTGCTTGTTCTTGGCTAGACGATTAGCTAGGCTCGATAGTTTTGCAAGGATACTACTTAGGAGACAATGCCCTGTTTGTGGCAAGCCTGGTAACACATGATATCAGTATGTCTCACTCAGGGTTGCCAAGTACAGTGACGAGGGTAGTAATCTCTATATCAGTCTCTTAACATACGCATTTTTCTTTTTGCAAGTGATAAGTAACTGTCAGAGTAAGCCTTTGAAAACATATGAGGATCTGTTCTCAACATTTTCCTTAGCTATTTTAATAACCACTGAGAATCCTCACCCAATTTAATTACCTTACTTCAGTGGTGGCATCATGTCCATTTATAAGTTTGCATTCCTCCGTAGACTGTGTAAATGATGGGTTTTTCTGTTTCTGTTTTCCTTTTCTGGAACTGAGATAAAAGCGAGACCTCTCTGAGAATAACATTTTATATTGTTTGGAATATTTAATTATGTATATGCATATATATTAAAGAATTACCTCATCTTGGTATCATTAATTATAATATAATACCAAAAGTTACTTTTCTTCCACCGTTCCTTTTTTTTTTTTTTTTTTTTTTTTTTTTTTGTAGTACTGGGGACTGAACTCAGGATCTTCACACTAATTTACATCCCCTGTCCTTTTCTTAATACTTATTTATTT
>NW_004527321.1:3040-4202 GCF_000260255.1 Octodon degus
AATATGATTTATCTTAAGCATCTGTTACAGCAACAGAAACCTGACTTACACACAGGATTTGCTCTTCCTGAAATCTTTAATTATAAAATTTTAATTGTCTACATCATTTAAATCTCACAGCTAAGTAAAAAGTTACTCTCAAATACATCTCACTCTTGTTATTATTTGATTTCTGATGGTAGTCACTCTTTCTGGCTGCAAGGTAGAAAGAATCCTACACTGTTAGTGGAAATAATAACTAGTATAACCACTCTGAAATCAGTTGGAATGTTCCTAAAACCAAGTTAAAATGGAAATTCTATCTGATAAAGCTATTTGCCTTTTGAAATCTTCCCAAACAGTTAAAGAGATCACTTTACAATAATACATACATACCCATATTTGTAGCAGCACAGTTTATAATAGCTAAGTCTTAGAAGTAACCTATATGCTCATCAATGGAATGATAGAGAAAATTGGTACTTGCACACATTGGAGGGCTACTCTGCCACAAAGAAGGATAAACTGGAAACACTGCAAGAAAATGGATGCACCTTGAGACCAAATTGTTCAGTGAAATAAATGAGAGACACAAGTTTAAGTACCACATGATGTTGCTTTTATGAAAATCCCAAAATATAAATAAACAGCAAAATAAAACATAGATAATAGGAAATAAGGAAAAAGGTCATTTGAAAATGGGAAGTGGACCAAGAGATGGGGTGGGGAGAAATTTTTTTCAAAAGCCCAGAACCATGCTCTATACATGAACTAACTCTTAACAAGGAATACAGTCACTGTGTGCTGCAAACACATGCTAATAAAAATTAAGAATTGAACTAAATAAATAAAACAAAATGACCATAACACAAACAGATCTCACTTTTATGCCAGCTCCATTTCTCCTACTCCTACTGACCTGTTACAGATAGTCATTTTTATTTTGTATTGGGTACATCATGCTTATGTAGCTCCTGAGAAAAATCTCTACAATATTAAAAATATATGCAAATATATTTATTTTCTTTAACATAATCCAAGGTAGCAGGCTACATGCACTTTTTCTCCCTTATCTTTTTCACTGATCAGTGTGTCCCATAAATCAATATCAGTTAATAGAGCTCTTCCTCATTCTTTCAAAAAGTGTTCTGCACTAGATCATATGAATGACTCATCATATACT
>NW_004527322.1:0-1119 GCF_000260255.1 Octodon degus
GGAAGTTTTCACAACCTGTAATCAGATAACTCCAAGGCAGGATGGCATGGTGAGAAGCAACAGTTCATGGTGGTAGAAAATCACAAAAGAGGACAAGCCCAATAGCTCAGAGGACTAAGCTCCAGCATAGGCAAGCACAGGGACAAGGGTTCAATCCCTGGCACCACATAAATGCATTTTATTGATATGCTACTTACACATAATGATCACATTCTTCAAGCCTCTTAGTAATGCTTAGAAATTAATTTAAACTCAGTTCCTGATCTGTCTTTGTTGCTCATACAGTGGGGTGGCTTAGTTTTATTGGATTTAGTAATAGTTTTAGAGATTGTATTTTATCTTTCTCATGTTAAGGAAAGTTTTGAGTAAATTTAAAAAGCCACAGAACTTGTAGAAAAAGTTACCTACTTGGAAACAGAAGGCATAATTGCCCTTAGGAACATAAGAGTTTTGTGCTTCCTCTGCTTCATGACTTCTCCTTGAACTACTTCTACCTTTCAGCTCACTTTTTTGGTAAGCTTTTCTTGTGTCCCAGTATCCCATGTCATTATGTCCTACAATCAGTTCAAATTCAAAGCAAGCATCTCATATGTAAAACACAGTTTTATTTTCGTAAAAGCTCACTCACTTGGAATCTACTAGCACTATAATTAATATTTTTATTCTGAATATGATATTTTATATTTGTGTAGATCAATGAAATAAAAAATGTGTGTAGGAAAAGGAAAGGCTTTTTTTCTGATGAAGCTTGTAGTTTTTGTTATAAGTTTTTCTTTTTCTTAGATTGTATGATTAAAAAACAAGCATCAGTAATAATAAGGCATAATTTAATACTACTGGCTCTTTTGACACAGACTAGAGAATTTTCTAAGAGAATCATGTAATGATGTGTACCTCCCATTCATTTCAGTTGTTTAACTTGAAAGGTATTCTCACTTTATTCATTCTGCCTTCTCATTTTGTCCCTTTGCCACAGAAGTAAAAGAATCAGGGTTGTGATGAAATAGCTGTACATTCAGCAGTTCTCCTGATTCTTTATATGCTTGATTTTGCTCCCAGGCCAAAACTGGATCAACTGCTTTAACACAACATAAGTAGGCTAACTCTGGGATATGCTTT
>NW_004527322.1:3084-4286 GCF_000260255.1 Octodon degus
CTGGGATTATAGGTGTACACCACCATGCCAAGTCTCAGTCACCATCAGCGTGCCCTGGGGGCAGGTCCAGCATGGCACACGGGGGATCAAAACCCAGAACTCTTATGTTCCATCAACCATAGGTATTCTAATATTTAAATTTCTATAGAATGTTAACAGACAAAAGTTATAAATTTTTACACTCCTGATGACATTTTGTGACATACTTAAATTTTTGTTTTAACACAATGTAATACTTTTAACAAATAACCTCTATCTAATACATAAGAAATTTTCACCTAATTAGTCATCCTTAAATGGGACATACATCACAAGATTTTTTTGTTAAAGACAGAGGTTTGCATCTGAGAGAAAATCTTATCATGATAGACAATCTTTGTTTTACATTTTGGCAGATCTTTACATCTGGAATCATGAATACCCTTAATAGACAATAATATTAACAATAATGAATTAACATACACAAGTAACAACCTTTGTTTCTTAATTTAGTTTCTTGCCAAAAAGCATCTTTTCAATTTTTTAAACACTTGAGGCATTAAGATGTATTTACAGCCTGTTGCCCATAGGAATGAATGGGAAAGAAAGAATCTGTGTCCAGTTTCTCTGTGTAAGACACAGAGCTTTATGAACTGCTGGAATGCTTTCCACTAGGAAAGTGCACAAGATGCCACTCAGCCTGAGTGGGACTCTGTGAATAACTGTGGTTTCCAGTGTAACTTTTTCACCAGAGTCCTGCGTTTCACTGCATATGGAAGAAAATTTGGAATACATGGCTTTCCAATTGGCATGGAGTTGGCAGGCCTTTCTCCACTAAGAACTCACTCTTAGAAACAGAAACCATAGGGTAGAAAGGATCAGCTACACGTAGCACACTTGAGGCACTAAGATATATTTAAGACCTGGTGCCCATAGGAATAAATAGGAGAGAAAGAATCCATGTCATGGTTGTCTGTGCAAGCAGTTGGAATAGCATGAACTTATGGAATGCTTTACCCCAGGAGAGTGCACAAGGTGTCACTCTGGGCAGAGTGGGACACTGTAAATAACTGTGGTTTCCAGCATGAATTTTTAACCAGAGTTCTGTGTTTCGCTGTATACAGGAACAGATTTTGGAAAGGGCAGCTTCCTAAAGGACCTGGATCATAGATGGCCTTTCTCCATTAAGAACTCACTCTTAGAAATAGAAATCATAGGGCAGA
>NW_004527323.1:0-1259 GCF_000260255.1 Octodon degus
ATCGTTTTGCTCTATGTCATTTGGAGGTTCCCTATATGGTTTGGAGGTCACTCATCCGAGACTAGTTTTTCTCCCTGTATCATCACCATCCAGCAGAAAAGTATAAAAATGAGGTATAAAAAGTAAAGCCATATTAATATGCTGAGCTGTAAAAGGCTCAAGTCAACAACTTCTGACATTGCCAATCCTACGGATAACCCACTACTGTTATGGACTACTGGACTGCATTGGATTATTTTGCTGAATTCATGCACCTACAATAGTTAAATGGCAATGAAATACTCATTTCTGACAAAACTAAACAAAAAAGGGGATAGAAATAAATGAAGGACCATTTTGTATCTGTATATACAAAATAGTTAGGATAGATATACAGCTACTTTCTCTTAATTTAATGAGAGGAAAGATTTGGACTAATAGTGTCTGGACTAATAGTGTCTAAGATTAGACTAATAGGCTATCATGTCTGCATCTTGTACTATGAATAACTACTATGAAGACAACAATATGCAATGTATTAATTATTGTAACTGTCCTTCTAACCTGCTTTGAAACTCTCATTGTTATTTGTTTCTCAATAAAATTAATGAAAAAAAGTTCATTTTTGTAGAATAATTGCGCACATTTATGGAGTATAGAGTGATAATTTACTATGATGTACACTATGTGGACCAATCATCTCAAGCTAATTAGCATGTGTGTCTCCTTAAACTTTGCAGGTTTTTGTGCAGGGAACTTCAACCTCCTCTCCTCTAGGACTGGATCTTGAATGTCCCCCAGATGCTGGTCCCTGACCTGTGGTGTCCTTAGGAGGTGGTGGGAACTTTAGGAACTAGAGCCTTGAAGAAGCACATGAGGGTGTTTCCTGCAAGAGGATCTCTGGGCCTCAGCCCTTTCCTCTTTGTCTACTTCCCAGCTCCATGTAGGAAACAGTCCTCCTCCATATGCTCCTGTCTGATGTCCTGGGCACCCACATTTGCAAGCAGCAGGGCCAAGAAAACATGGGCTGAAATCATGAGCCAAAGCAAATCTTTCTTTTAAATTGATTGCCTCAGGTGTTTTGTCACAGTGACAGAAAAGCCAATGACACAACTTCTAAGGTGTATTTTTCTCATTTCATTAAGTGGGTAGTGGTACTAATGATGTAAAAGCAGTTGTGGACAAAAGTGCTAGTGCCACAGCTGTATTCAAGGGATAGTGTCAAACTGCACAGGTAGCTGGACCTCCTCCTCCTCCTCCTCCTCCTCCTCCTCCTCCTC
>NW_004527323.1:2183-4103 GCF_000260255.1 Octodon degus
ACAAGGGCCTGAGTTCAATCCTGGGTTCTGCCAAAAAAACCAAAAAAACAACAAAACAAAACAAAACAAAACAAAACAAAACCATGTCAAATGACCAAGGTATGCTGCTCCAAAGTCATGCTTTGAGCCAGGCTAGACGGTGTATGACTATAATCTCAGCAATGGTGAGGCTGAGGCAGGAGGATTGTTGTAAGCGGAAGGCCAGCCTGAGCTACAAAGCTGGACCCTGTCACAAACAAGCAGTGCTTGGATGAAAGACCCATTCAGAGTGCAAAGCCAAGGGCTTTTTGTATTACAGAAAAGAAAAAGTTCATTGCCGTGGTGCTATTTAGTGATGTGTGATTGTGTCATACGGTGATGGCTCTTTTTTTTAGACAGGCTATGCAGTGCAAGCTGGCCTTAAGCTCACTGTGTAGCTCAGGCTGACCTCAGTTTCCAGAAGTCCTCTGCCTTAGCCTCTCGAGTGTTGGGCTTACAGGGATGTGCCACCTCACCCAGCCTGGTGATGGTATTTTAACAAGTAAATAAAAATAAAACTTTTGTTAACATTTTATGAACAAACCCCAAAGATAATATTTGCTTTCAGTTTTGGTTTCTTTGAACGAGGGTCTTATTATGTAGCTCAGGCTGGCTTTGAATTCACTACGTAGCCCAGGCTACCCTTGAACTTGTAGCGCTCTTCCTGTCTCAGCCTCTGGAGTGCTGGAATTGCAGGTATGTGCCACCACCCCTGACTAACATACCAATGCTTATGATTTAGGATATTTGCTCCATTTTATTATTATTTTGTTAAAAAATAAGAAGTTCTTTTATTTTTAACAGATATAATTTAAATATTTGCTCCATCTTAAAGTGTCCTTGTTATTTGCGATTAAAATCTTTTTACATCACATGGCAATGTCATCTAAGGATGAACATAGTGGCAGGCTTTCTGCACGGTGGAGTTAAGAGACATTAAAACATGTGCTTGGAGGTACAGTGTAGGTAATTGAAGAGACAGCACTCAGAAATCTTACCAGAGAGTCAAAAAAAAAAAAAAGTAAAAAGCAGTATTTCAGTAAAGTTATACATGGTGTTTTGTTTTTTCCTCCAAGAACATCCTCTACATTTTCCCTTTACTCTAAAAGAAAAAGTAACAGAAAATAATGTGGTTTTTAATTTTGCAAGTTCTAGAGAAACGTGGCCCACACACAGAATGCCTTTGGTGGTGCTATGTATAAAGTGATTAGGGGAGAGAGAGAGAGAGAGGGTGTGTGTGTGTGTGTGTGTGTGTGTGTGTACATTGGGGTTTTCTCTTTTGAAAAAAATCTCAGTTTTTAGTCTCTTAAAAATATGCATAGTTTTTATAAAAATAGAACCACATTCCATGTGTTCTTGTGTGATCTCCATTTTTTTATTTCTCAATGAATCAGAAGCTGCTCCCTTGTGGGTAGTGCATATTATAATTTTTAAAAAAATTTCTTTTTAATCATTTATGTATTTATTTATTTGGTACAGGGTCTTGCTGCGCAGCTTGGGCATGGCGTGCCTGGGGCCCCAGGGCCGGCACAGCATGTGGGACTGGGGATCAAACTCTGGTCCTTGTGCTTTCCAGGCAGGTGCTTAGACTGCCGAGCTATCTCCTCAGCTCCACATATTATCATTTTCAATGCCTCCCCCAATTTTACTTACTTTTTTTTACTTGTAGCGAATGATTTTTAGACTGTTTCTAATATTTTGCAAATATAAACAAGGTAAAGAACATTTATATATACACATCATTACACAAGACTAAACATTATGATCATTTAAAATTTATAAATGATAAATTGAATGATTTTAAAGATTTTGAAAGATTTATGTTACTCTCACTTGAATTTTGTAAAAATAGTTTTTCCAATTTGCTCCAACCCTATTATTATTATTCTTTAAATATTGGTT
>NW_004527324.1:0-532 GCF_000260255.1 Octodon degus
GGCTATATGGCAAGGAGTCATAATGTGGCAGATTCACAGGATTTAGAAAAAGACTCACTTGCAAAAGTATTGGAGGCCTGGAGTCATTGTGCCTCCTACACAATTAAAATGTTATTTGTAGAATTGTCTTTAGCTCCAAAATCCCACCTAAGTCACTTGAACTAAAATGTATTTAATCTACAAACTTCCTCAATAAACCTATTTTACTTCTACGAGGACAGTTTTGAAAAATGTTCAATATGGTTAATAATTTTTCAATAAAATATAATTATTCCTTATACTAAATATAGTGAGGATAATGAAAACACAGATTGTAACTCAATATTGACTATAAAAATAAATTTTCTAGTAGTTGAGAGAATAATATTATTTAGTATTTGTTTATACTACTATTGACCAGGTATTCCACTTTATATAAATTTAAAAATCTATTCTTAAATATTCTTTGGAAATAAATAAAGGTGATTTGAAAATATTTCAGAATCCTATCATTTCCCTAAAAATATTAAAGACCTTTCATTAGTTAGAATAA
>NW_004527324.1:3892-4807 GCF_000260255.1 Octodon degus
TCTTTTCAGCCTCCCACACAGCCTGCTTGCCTTCAACACCTTCTTATGCAGAAACTGATTGCTTAGATTACTGTTGGGGGCCTCTAGTCAGGTTAGGAAAATGACACCCAAGCGTTAGAAAATGAGACCTCACCCACCCACAGCAGTGGAGAGGGCTCATGGTTTATTTCCTCAGGTTTCTTGTTACCTCCCTGCTTCATGTGCCAGCTTCCCTCAATGAGTCTAATCACTAGGAACTTCAAACTTCCACCAGAAAGAGTAAAAACATATGACTTCTTTAATATGTCACTGCTTACCCTGCTGGATGGAGCTGTATGTACTGCCTCTGATTTAGAGTGCTACCTTACTCCTAAACTATTCTTTGCTTGAATAAATAAACTTTGCTAAATTTCATATATCTTAATCTTTTCTTTTATGCAGGACTACAAATCTGCATGAAAGTTCTCATATTTCATATTCCATATATATATGTATATGTATAATCTTTTAAAATTTGGTTCAGGGTCTCAGTGCATAGTTCAGGCCCATAGTGATCCTCCTGTCTCAGCAGACCCAACTGTGGGATTACAGGCGTGTACCACCACACCTGGTTTCCGTTCCTGACATGGTGTCTTGGCATGCTGTACTGGGGATCAAACCCAGGTCCTTGCACTTGCCAGGCAGGTGCTTAGACTGCTGAGCTATTTTCTTAGTCCCACATTTCTTAATTAAAAAAAAACTACATTCTATTGGATTTGGAATAATTCAATGTAACAGTGAATATATATCTTATATTGCACTCATTTTGGCATTAGAAGTTTGAAAATAAACTGCGTACATACGCATAGTAATTCAAGAGCTCCTCATTTCATAAAACTTTGTCTTGTAAAATAATTTCAAAGTTGTATAGAAGTAGAGAAGAACAACACTATATAT
>NW_004527325.1:0-4239 GCF_000260255.1 Octodon degus
AAAAAAAAAGGATACAGATGAATGACCATTTTGTATCTGTGTATTCAAAATGATTAGGATAGATATATAGCTACATTCTCTTAATTCAATGAATAGAGGGATTTGTTCTAATAGTGTTTCTAAATAGGCTATCATGTCTGCATCTTGTACAACAAATAACTACTAGGAAGACTGTATGCAATGAGTTAATTATTGGAACTGTCCTACCAATTTGATTCGAAACTATCTCATTGCTATTTATTTCCCAATCAAATTATGGAAAAAATCAACCAACAACCAAAAAAATAATAATAATTAAAAAATCAAGCAGCCAATCAGGAACTGAGGCCCTTTAGAACCTTGTTGAGTGCCCCACCCCCATCCTTTGCCTGCAGAGGTAGAGAGCTTTGGGAATGGGCGCTGAGGCAGAGGTGAGTGCTGTGAGGGTGGGAGATCAAGAAACCGGCCGTGTGTGTGTGTGTGTGTGTGTGTGTGTGTGTGTGTGTGTGTATGCGTGTGTGTCTGTGTGTGTGTACTCACAAGCTCACACACTTTCCATTTCTAAGTGATATCTGATAGAAGCAGCTCTGAATTTTAAGAAACTCAGCAGACTGTGCCCCACCTCCATGTGAGCTGTGTCTTAGATTTCTCAGTGACACATCAAAAGATCTGCTACAGGACTTGTGTCCAGCTTGCTTGGGCCACTGAGCAACTGAGTGAAACCTGGTCTCAACAAGAAGAATAAAAAAAGGTTGAGGATGTGTGTAGTGTGAAGGGCCTGAGCTTAATTCCTAGTACCAAGAAAGGAGGGTCAGGCAGTACGCTGGCTCTGCCATGAAACAGAATCTCAGCTCAACAAGTCTTAGCCCTGTACCCTTGAGGAACTTCCTAAACCACATCGATCCTCTGTTATCTCTTCTCTGAAGTGAGAATAACAACAACCACATAGCCTTATTAGAAGAATCAGAGAGAAAAAGTATATGAAACACTTGGAGTCTTAACAGAACCCTGTGGATTTCTTCTTTCCTACTCAGAGCTCCAAATATAAAAACACTGAAATAAGTCTGATTCACGCAAGCAGATTCTGTCTTCACTGAGGACAAAACAAAGGCAATTCAGAACCTGGACAGTCTCTACACTGGCCGCACAGCCCACCTTGTGGGTCCAGATCAGAACTGTTCTGTGCCTGTTGCCTCCGCCCAGCCCTCAGATCACTGCTTGGCTTACTCTTTGTTCAGGTCTCTACTCACATAAGAAGGGGTCAGGAAAGATTTCATCAGCTAGGATCTTGCAATGCACGGAATTTGATAATAGAGAGATCAGGCAGAAGATCCTTCACATCAAAAGAAGAGCAGGTCAGCAGGTATTCCTGGCAAAGCGAAGATTCCATTTGCTAAGACAGAAGAAGGATCATAGAGCATGCAGGAAGAACTAGAGGAAGGTACAGTGGGAATCAAACACTTCCACAGTGAGGCCCAGAAAGCCACTGTCAGTGTTAATTAGTACTAGTTTAGGAGAGCCTAAGTCTTGAAACTAGCAATCAAACAATTAACTGAAAGAACTGTTTATCCATTTATAGCCCATGGCTCCTTCCCTCTCCCTCTACTAGCCCCCGCTGCCTGTGCACCTGGGTCCCCACTTTCACATACACATGTGCCGAAGACTACCCATAAGATGTTCTCTAGGGCTCCCATAGCAGCCAGGAGTTAAGGCAAAGCCTTACAAGTCCAGCACTAATAAAAATCAAAGCTGGCAAAGAAGTTAAGACTATAACCCAAGACCACAGGGTTGAGAGGTCAAAATATCCACTATTAAAATATATATATATATATCCATTGTTGACTCTGAGACAAAGAAGTGAGAGAGGAGGGAAGGAAAGTGAAAGAAAAGAGAAGCATCTACAAGGGACCTCTACAACCCACCAGTTGGCTGAGTCAACAGTAGCCCCAGTATCAGGGAATAACTGCCAAAAAGGCATCTTCTGGGATCATCCTTGTAGGTAGGTGAAGAAAGCCAGGTGAGCCACTACTCAGGGATGCACATCTTACAGCCTGTAGTTGGTACTGTTACACCTACAATCCCTGTGCTCAGCGATGCAGGCATTGTTAGGTTTCCAGTGCTAAAATGCAAATTGCTTTAGGAAGAATCCAACATTAAGCCATTATCAACTATTAGCACTTCTACAGGGATTAGAATCACAGAACCAGAGGCTGTCATGGGAGGAAGGGAATTTTTAGATTAATTTATGAGATAATTTAACACCTGGAGCAAGCAGAGCACATATTCTCAGAGGAGACGAGTACAGCCCATGCTCTGGATCTGTCTCAGGCATCCACCTCAGTCTCCTCCTGCTCTCTAAAACACTGCTTCCTGCATGTGACAGCTGTTTATTGAGCACTGCTCTAGGCACTGACAGTTCAGGTTGAACAAAGCCAACAAAGTCTTTAATATTAAACAAGTGTAAAGAAACCTTTAGGAGTTTGAATCTTCATTGAGCTAGCTACTCCGTGGCAGTATGTGCCCATCCCTCACTCACACTGCCGTTCCCTTCTGGGGATCCATGGAAAAGGTCTCCCACACTTGAGCTTCTAACTGAGCTCCAATTTGTTGTGCATTTGTCCTAATTGCCCATCTGGGCTGTAAATTCCTACAAGACAGAAATGTCAGATCTTGCCTCACATTTACCAAGCCAAATCCAAAAAAAAAAAAGACACAACAGACTTCAAAGATGGGACAATCTCTATGAGCTACAGATATTTTTTATTAGGCTCCTACATTGAGAAACATTCTATGATGTTTTTACTGTATAAACATTACTTGGTTGATACACAGAACATGTATTGCACATGCACTGCCTTGGGAAAATAGGCACTTCCACAGACATTTGAGGCTGGTGACAAGATAAGGAAGATTGATACTAAAGAACAGAAGGAGGCTAAATACAAGTCTGACTTTATAATTTTCTGGTGCTTAGACCCCAGGTATAAAGCAGGCTACAGTGCTTCCTGACATAGACTTAAGGAATAAAGGACTATTAGATTGGCCTTACTTGTGAATGATTTATGGCAATCCTTCAACGCACCTTGAGAACCCTACTAAATAAAAAGCACTCTGCTAGAAGCTGGAGGGGATAAAATATAGACAAAAATTACACTAAGACTGCACTTGAGCAGATTCTGTGAGGTTACTGGGTGGCAATTCTGAAGGTCTCCTGTCTGCACGCCCACAGGGCAGGCAGTAGGTAAATATCTGCCATATGAAAAGCAATGACTTTCAACACTTTATCACAGACTGAAAATATCCAGTGCCTTGGTATAAGACAGAAAAGCTCCTGGTAGAATGATCAGAAGGGGATTCCTAGGCTCCTGGTAGAATGATCAGAAGGGGATTCCTAGGCTCCCAGTGCCCTGTGCCTGCCTGCCTCAATCTTCTCAAGCAATGAATATGGTAACTGAACTCCTTTATTCTACTGCTGAATCTGAGAAGCCTAACCTGCCAACCTCTATAAACAACTAGGACCTCCACCTCCTGTACATACTGATGACATGAGCTCAGGCAACTCGTTGTGTAAGAATGATTCCATTTTCTTATATATACACTGGGGATAATAGTAATGGCACCCATGTCCTAAAGTTGTTCTAAAGATTAACTTTGCATACAAAACAAAAACAAAAAAACACATTTCTGGTACATGACACCTATCAGTTATGTGTATGCGTAATTCGTGCTGGGACTGTACCCCTATCCTTATAGTGACTTCAGTGCTATGATAGTATGAAGGCTTAAATAAAGAGGGTAACAGGGAGTCCTGAACCAATAATTAAAATACGTGGTGGCAGATAAGAGAATGTGAAGAATAAATGAGACTTCAATTATCAGCCCATCAAAAAGTTGGAGAAATAAATTTTCAGGAAGAGCACATTAAAACTCTTAGATGTCAGAGGGAATACAATCTATGGGGAAACAGGTTTCAACATGGCAAAGATACCAAAAGAAGAAGTGGTGAACACTAAAGCCTGGAAACTAAAGCAAATGAAAAGCTCTAACTTCATCCTTTTAGAGAAAACTACTGAAAGAAGATGTCCACCAAGGTAAAGGTATAAAGGAAAAGGAACAGGAAGATGGAATTCAGGAGCTGGGGAAATGGCTCAGTGGAATAGGCGCTTCCCTAGCAAGTGCAAGGGCCTGAGTTCAATCGCCGGTTCTGGAAAAAGAAAGAAAGAAAGAGAGAGAGAGAGAGAGAGAGAGAGAGAGAGAGAG
>NW_004527326.1:0-1675 GCF_000260255.1 Octodon degus
GTTATAATGTTGCCAAATGGATTCTATTAAGTCTCTTTTAAATTTTCATATAACACATGAATATAGATCCATCTTGGTTTCATGAACAACAATAAACAAAGCTTATAAGATTGCCTTTTAGATCTGTGAGCCTTTCACATAACAAGAGTTAGACTTTTTAATCAAGAAGGAATACTGGGAGAAGTATGAGATAAAAATTGAGTGTCTCAATTGAGTGCCTCTGCTTTGGGGACTGCACACACTAGATGCCTATAACCTGAAGCTGTGAATTTTGCATAGGTCATTTTCCCTCTTGCTTTTAAGTCTATAAACACTTAGCCAAAAAGATACATCTGAATGATGATACCAGT
Source organism: Octodon degus (assembly GCF_000260255.1). NCBI lineage: Eukaryota > Metazoa > Chordata > Mammalia > Rodentia > Octodontidae > Octodon > Octodon degus. The sequence continues at coordinate 351 of NW_004527326.1, forward strand.
TGTAAGAGGACGATATTACATATATTCAAGATTCATGCTAAGTTCAAATGTATGTTGTGCATCTCTGTTATGATAAAAATTACTACTAGTAATAGTATGAGGAATGATCAAACTGTAAGATGAACATTTGAACTTTTTAAAGTAATTACAATAAAAGACACCATGCCACTAAACTCCTGTGGAAATGCTCCTCCTATCTTTGGTACACTTTTCTCAGCATTCTTGCCACTTTCTGAAGCAGATCTGGAAATGAAGTTTCATGAGTGTCTTCACAAAATGTGATCCAAAGAACAGGAATGCTGCAGCCAAAAGTCATCCAGTGGAAAAATAGACTCATAAAAATACTTTGATGTTTTCTCTCAGGCTTTATTCACCAGACCAGGTACAATGTGACTGCTGTTTTATTCTCCAAAATCAAAGTGTCCCAAAAAGGTATATTAATTGCTTTTCTATCACTGAGACTAAATACTTGCATATCCAATACTTGAGGGAAAAAATGTTTATTTTGTCTCGCAATTGCAGAGAATCCAGTATATTGTCAGCTGGCTTCAAGGCAGAAATGCTATGGCAAAGGGCAGAGTGGAGGAAAGCTGCTCAGTTCGTGGTGACCAGGAAGCAGAAGGAGAAGGACAAGAAACACTGTGCACCCAGTGACTGACCACTTCATTTGTCCCTGTTATGGCTTGTGCCTGGGTGTCACCCTAAAGCCTCATGCTTTGTAAGTGGTGCTTCTCAGACATCACTGGTTCTAGAATGCATGATGCTTGAGTAGATTCATGGTGCAAATGCTAGACTCCTTGTGATAGGATGTTTTCAATTTTTCCAGATAAATACCCAGAAGTGGAACAACTGAGTCCAATAGGACTTTTAATCTTAGTTCTTATTGTTATTACCATACAATCTAGGCTGTTAAGCTTAACCTCACTATCTTCTGAATATCAAACATCTTAGGCATAATATGGAACAAGTATTTTTCATCATGTATTGATATGGTGAACTTTAAGTCCATACAGAATATGATAAAACATTAAAATATATTTTAAGAATAGGCATAAAGCATTATATAATTTTTCATCATATTCAGCCTAGGTTGTATGGTGATAACAATAAGCTTTGCTTCTGGAGGTTTAACAACCTACGTTTGCAGACCAAAATTAGAGAAAAAGGAGGGTCGCAAGGAAAGGCAACATTTTAGCCCTAGCCTCCTAAGGTCAATTAAGATTCAGGACATATGAGAACTTGTACTGTAACGTCACGTAACTCAGTAGTGTCCCAAATTTTCTGATCAAGGAGATTATGGGGCCAAAGAGGAAAGTGATCGATGA